>NC_064816.1:157046344-157070494 GCF_023721935.1 Panthera uncia | reverse complement strand
GCTCCGCGGCCGCGCCGGCTGTTCGCGCGCGGCGCTCAGGGCGGCCTGGAGGGCGACGGCGGCGCGGCCGGTCGGGGCGCCGTGCAGGTCCAGCGAGTCGCAGACGCTGAGGGCGCGGCGGCAGGCGGCGGGCCGCTCCCGGCTGCAACCATCCCCGGGCGGCCAGCCCCGCTCCATGCTCAGGGCCCGCGGGCGAGGGCCAGGCCCATGGCGAGGGGCGCGGGGCTGGGCCCGGGCCGGGGCCGCGGCCGGGGCGCACGGACCTCCGGCCTCTGGGCACCTGGTGTCGGGCCGACGGAGTCCCTCAACGCTTCCACCTCGCAGCCGGCAAGCCCAGACCTGGAGAGGCCTGCAGCCAGCCCCGCAAGGAGAGGCGGCAAGCCTGGCCTGGAACACCCTGGAACGGCGGCACCAGGGGAGTCGGCCTGCTGGGGCAGCCCCCGGAGCCCTCAGAAAACAGGAAATTCCAGCCCAGGGCTCCTCCTCGGATTGGGGCAAGTAGGTGAGGAGCCGTCATTACCAGCAGTGCCAAATAAATAACAGTCCTCAGCAAACCACACACCGGGCCCTGTTTTGGACAGAAGTGGGCATTTGCTCTTTCTCTGAAGCACCAAACAGGCGATACACCACGGGGCCAGAATGATGAAAAGCTTCAGGGAGCAGTCAGGAGGCAAGTCATAGGCCCTCGCTGGCCCTCAGCCTCCTTATCTGTAAAATGGGGGGCCTGACTGGGGTCATCCTTAGTTTGGGGCTGAGACATTCTGAGGTTGGGAAACTCCAGAATCAGAGTTGCTGGCTCTTCTGTTAGTGGCTGGGGTGATCTTCTCCCCCGGAGACTAGAACATTGTCTAGACTGGGTTAAGTGTCCCACCTAAGGGCAGCAGAAAGTCAACAGGTAAAACCTTCGGGCCCGGGCCACACAGTTCTGGACGAAGCGGCTCATTTCTGGTCTGAGGTCTCCAGTGTCCTGCTTGCTGGGTCGCACCTCCTGCTCAGAGGCTGTGCAGAGGCTGGCCGGCCAAGGTGAAGTGCTCGCCCTCAATACTGGCTGGGGCCTGACGCTCACTCCCTCGGAGCTCCGATGCCTGTCCGCGCGCGTGTGGGCTGCACCAGAGACTCATTGAGCGCATGGCTCACCCAGGGGCAGGGGGCTGGCCCGCTGTGCTTTCCAGCGCATTTTAAACATCAGGCCCCGGCCATGAGCTGGTTTACCAGAATCCACAAGGACCATGAGCAGGCAGAGAAACCAGCTTAGGCAGCGACAAGGATGAGGGGGGCCCCCCGCACGCGCTTTAAAAGAATACTCCCAAGTTTCCTCCACCCCCAGTCCGGCCCAACTGCCAACGTCCCTCTCAGCCTCAGAATTCCAAGTTCCCGGTTAGAAGCAAAGTACAAGATAAAAGTGGCACATTCCTGAGGGGGCTGGGGTGGGGGAATGCCTAAGGAAGGCAGAGCCTCTCCACCCTAGGTGCTCCTGAAGAACCCAGAGCTGGAAACTCTCAAGTCCTGGGCTGGATCTCCCAGGGCTGGAGAGCCCCGGGGGTGATTGCCTATTTTCCTGGGACTGGTTATTAACAGTGATGGGGATGGCTTCTTCCTCTCCGGGATGCATAGCCCCCAGATAATAGATGGTTCCACAGAGGAACCTTCCCCAGGATCCTTCAGGCATGGAGACAGGAACACGGCCCTGGAACCCTGACTCACTTTTCCACATTTAAGTCTCCCACACTCAACTTCCCTATCTGCCTATCTGTCTGTCTGCCCTCCCTCTCACATACACCCGGGGAGTTACCCCTCCCCAGAAGACCAAAGCTGCTTATCACCAACCGTCCCCCCCAAGCCAGTGAAATTGCAAACACCAGACAGCAGCTATGCCTGGGGACTGAGAAGGGACAGGGCTGCTGTAGAACCCCACTGGCTGTCTCCGTGGGAGAGGAGCAAGACAGCATAAAGGGGTAGAGGCCCCCAGACACACACACACGCATACGTGCTGTGGGGACGCAGGCAGCAGTGGCTTCCCCGAGAAGGGAAAGAACATCTTACATTCTCGGAGGACGCACCAGCTCCTGGCTCCCACGGCACCTGCAGAATCCAGTCCAAGCAAAATGCTCAGCCTGTGTCAGTTCCCAAACCTGCAACAGCGTCCTCATCCTCACCTGGCTGCCTCTTTCCTATCCCCCCTTCCCGGACCCAGAGAAGGACACCTGCCTACACATAAATACCGCCGGGACACCAAGCCAGCCGAAGATCTCAGGAACGAGAACAGCACGGACACATACCTCCCTGTCTCATTGGCGTCAGCCCCTGGTCAAGACGAAGTCTGTGTTCTGCCTGACAAGATTCTGCTCCAAAGAGATGTGGCAAACACAGCCCCAAAGACACGAGGCCCCTCCTAAAAAGCTTCAAGCTGGGGTCACGGGAAGAGCACTGAAATCCCGCGACGCTGGCCCTCCCGAGTCCGCAGAGTCCTAAGGTCATCAGAAACACCAGGCTAACTCTTGCTGAGGGGTGAGACAGTCCGTGGCAATTTCTGGGGGAATTAAAGACACAATTTCGCAGGATGCCTGCGGTGTGCACTCGGGGAGAGGGGGGTGGGGTGGGGGAGAGAATGGATACACTTTACCTGGAAGCAGACAGTACGGAAAACGAGCGGGGAAATCAGAAGGACAAAGAGCCGACTCTACATGTATCCACAGCTGGGTGGGCTGGACCCACTAGGTAAGCCGGCCTGGGCCTGCGACATTACGAACCCCGGGAGCCGGGGTTAGGAAAGAGAAAGACCCCTGCGACGGCGTGACCTGGGAGGCACTGCACAGAAACCAAACACTGGTGTGAGGAAAGGGCAGCCTCCAGCCCGAGAATCCCACACAACCTTGGACCTGGTCTCCGCTCAAATATTTGCTAGGGGTGACCCACTGATAAGTAGGCAGCCGTGCCCGGCTGAGGCCACCCCTGCCAGAGAGAGTCTGAGGACGTCCTTCTCAGAGACGAGGAAGGGCTAGCTCTCTGCTAAAAGCCAAAGGGTGCACGTGAGTGGAGGAAGTGATCTGGGCTCCTTCCGGCGGCCGGAGGGGTCCGAGAGTCACCCTGGTGTCTCCAACATCGGCCACGCTCTTCTCGTCCACAAGGTGGCAGCAAAACATCTTCCTGCAGCTTGGGCGCCGCAGAGAAGGGAGGCCCCAGGAAGGTGGGAGGAAGGCCGCAGGAGGACAGCGGCGAGGGCCACACCCAGAGCTGCGGCGGCTGGATGGTCTCTAGCAAGCTCTGTCCCCTCTGAGCGGGCCTCCGGGTGGGGGGCTGGGGAGGCTGCGAAGAGGGGGACACTCTAGACTAGGCTGGCCCACGGCCTCCCCAACAACGCACCATTCCCACCGTAATGGGGGACACGGCCCTCTTTAAGGGTCAGGAACTGTCCACTGAGACGCACAGCGACAGCTTCATCACTGCATGGGTGGGACACTCATCCCTCTCAGGTGCTTTTCTGCTGCGTTTACTGCTCCCCCACTAGACCTCGGGCCGGCACGCAAGAGACACGCAATGGTTGAATGAATGAATGAGTGAATGAATCCATGCATGCTAAGCACGAATTACATACCCTGACTTTCATTCTCCTTGTGAGGAGGGAGGCAGACTTAGACGGTCCCTGGCTGGGACAGTCTGCTAAGGAGATAAATGACAGCCCAAATCATCTGCAAAGACTGCCGGTCAAGAGACGTGGGGTGCACTAAGACACAGGCTCTGGAGTTGAAAGAACTTGGTTCAAATTCAACCTCTGGACCCTGCTGGCTGCGTCTGTCCACAGTCACTTGAACCTCACTGGGCCTCGGGTTTTAGTCTATGAACGAGGAGTAATCCCATCTTGCCCCCTGACGTTGCTAGAATAGAAGACCAGTGCTGTGATTTGCAGAGGGTCCGACACGGTGCCAGGTGATCGGTTAAGGAAGCCGTTCCTGCCGGCTGAGTGACAGCGTGGAGAGTCCTGTCGGAAGCAGGCACAATTTCAACTGGTGCCAGCTTTCTTCCACTCAGGAACCTAATTGGACACGCCAGCAGTTACACATCAGCACAGGCCTGTCCGTTTGCTAGCTCGCTCTCTCTCTTCTCCGCAAGATGCAGACCTCGGAGATCCCCGGGGCCCTGCTGGATCCCGTCTTTCTCTGAACACCTGATGAAAGCTGTCAGGGGGTGCGCTGTGCCCCCCCCCCCCCCCCCCCGGCCACTTGTATTATGAAGTCCTAACCCCCAGTGCTCTGGAATGTGACCTTATTTGGAAATAGGGTGCTTGCAAATGTAACTAGCCAAGATGAGGTCACACCAGAGTAGGGTGGGTCCCAACTCCCCTATGACTGCTGTTCTTACGAATAGGGGAAATGTGGACATAGGGGCAGTGATGGAGAGAGAAGATGATGTACAGAGACACAGGAGGAAGACGGCCGTCTACAGGCTGAGGAGAGGACAGAGGCCTGGAACAGACCCTCCTGAGTGCCATCACAGGAGTCACCGCCCTGCCTGCCCACTCCTGCATCTCAGACTTCTGGCCTCCAGACCATAAAAATGAATGTGCTGTGGTGCCGTGTGACGGTAGCCCAGGAGACGGACAAGAGCTAGACCCAAGACGGTGGGCTCCAGGGGCCCAGGCAGGTGTGACTGCACAGAAGCTAGCTCCTGTCCCCAGGCCCTCCCAGGGCTGCACAGAGGAACTAGGAGCTCCGCCCCCATCGCCCAAGGTCAGGGTCTCAGGGAGCTCACCAGTGGCTGCGTTCCCCCACCACCCTGTGGAGAAGTGGAGAGGATCAAGGGGACAAGTGGGGGTTGGGGGCAAAGGGAGGAACCCAAGACCACCCCCTGCAGGGCAGTTGGCCAGCCCGGAAATGGCCTTCTAGCACCCAGCTGGCTACTGGATAGCAGTTTCCTCGTTTTCTTTCTGTCCACAAACTCTGCGCGAGGCTCAGTACCTCTGTGCGCCCTCCTGACCTCCCGGACCAGCCTCCTGACCTTGCTCTGCCTGGCCACATCCTAAAACCCTAAGAGAGACCCAGACAGACACTGCTCCCCCCGCTCAGACAGAGAAAGAGCCACAGGGCTGTCTGAGGACCGTGGGCCCCGAGCACGCTGCGCTCTGCCCAGACAAGTCCTCTGCCTTCCAACCAGTGTGCTTGTGCCATATCACCTTGTCTCCTCCCTGTGACCCTGCGGGGGCAGGGGCGTGTGGCACTTGCCTCGCTGCCTTGTTCCGGCGCCCGGGGGGGGGGGGGGGGGGGGGGGGGGGGGCGGGGACACGGGACTCCAGACTCACAACGTACCACAGTGTGTGCTTCCTAATGGCTCCTTGCCTTTCCATCCCAATTTTGACACGTTTCCTACATTTCACGTGTCTTCCAAAGTGTTCTCTTCCTTCAGAACTGAGCAACAGTCCGGCCCAAGTCCCAGGAGCTAAAAATCTGCTTCTTCCAGTCCCCTGGCTTCCAAGGGCAGTCAGTTGATGAGATCTTCATTCCTTAGCAGCAGGAGCTGGGCTTATTTGTGTTCATCCGATTTTTACCAAAGTAAAATATCTTGGGGCGCCTGGGTGGCTCAGTCGGCTAAGCGTCCGACTTCGGCTCAGGTCACGATTTCGCCGTCCGTGAGTTCGAGCCCCGTGTCGGGCTCTGAGCTGATGGCTCAGAGCCTGGAGCCTGCTTCCGATTCTGTGTCTCCCTCTCTCTCTGCCCCTCCCCCGTTCATGCTCTGTCTCTTTCTGTCTCAAAAATTTAAAAAAAAATTAAAATTAAAAAAAAAAAAAACTTAAAAAAAAATATCTTGGGGCCTCTGGGTGGCTCAGTCAAGCGCCGGACTTCAGCTCAGGGCATGATCTCATGATTTGTGAGTTCGAGGCCCGCATCGGGCTCTCAGCTGTGGGCACAGAGCCCACTTTGGATCCGCTGTCCACCCCCCTTCTCTCTCTCTCTCTGCCCCTCCTGTGCATGTGCACTGGCACTCTCTCTCTCTCAAAGTAAATAAATAAAACCTTAAAAAATTAGAAAAATGTATCTTACTCAAGGAAAGAATGGATGAAGTATAATAATTGCACAAATTCGGCTCCAAAATGGAGGCGCCACAGAAAGTGAACTGCTAGCAGGTGCCCCCCTGCCACCGACCCCGCCCAGGGAGCTCGGGTGCACAGGGGTAAGTTCAGGGCCCAAAGGAAAGGAGGCTGCGGGGTACTGTACCCTAAAGGGGAAAAAAAAAGAAAGGTTTGGGTAGTCCAGTTTTGTTTTAATGTTTATATACTAGGGAGCCTGGGTGGCTCAGTGGGTTAAGCCTCCGACTCTTGATTTCAGCTCAGGTCATGATCTCACAGTTGGTGGGACAGAGCCCTGCATCAGGCTCTGTGCTGATGACTCAGAGCCTGCCTCTTTCCCTCTCTCTCTCTCTCTCTCTCTCTCTCTCTCTCTGCCCTTCAACTCAAGCTCACACTCACTCTCTCTCAAAATAAACAAACATACATTTTGGGGGAAAAAAAAGAAAAAATGCTTATTTATTTTGAGAGCAAGAACAGGCACATGCATGCACAGGGGAGGGGCAGAGAGAGGGGGAGAGGGAAAACCCCAAGCAGGCCCCATGCTCAGTGCAGAGCCCGACAGGGGTTCGATCCCACGAGGAGGAAATCATGACCTGAGCCAACATCAAGAAATGGATGCTTAACCGGCTAAGCCACCCAGGTGCCCCGAGAGGCCAGTTTTAAACATAAGTTTAAAAGTGTCTGAATTCCCCTTACAGATTTTGAAGGCAGGGCAGATAACTTCCTCAGGGGGTGGGGCCTACGCTGAGACCCAGGCTCTAGCCCATTCCCAAGGCCACACCTGCCCAGTGCGGGGGCGGGGGGGGGGGGGGGGGTGGTTCCTGCACGGGCTCCCGTCAAAGGTAACTGAAAGCAGGGCCTGGACAGGGAGATCACCTCCCTCTACCCCTGCCAGTTCCCAGACCCTGCAGCCCTCCCTCAGCATCCCTAGCTGGACTTGTCTCTGCTGTCGAAGCTAGTATCTGATCTGCTCTCACTTCGCCAGGTCCTGGGCTCCTGGACATACACAGGCCAGCCCTGCAGACAGTGGAGCCACCTTCGGTACCCTCTACACCCAAGGCAGCAGCCACATGGGACACCACCGGTCACCTGATCATAAGAGCCACTTATTGAACACAAGTAAGCCACACTGAGCACCTCACACACACCGACCCGCACAACAACCCTCTGGGAAAGGTAGTTAATCTCCCCAACTTAACAGATGTGAAATCTGAGGCACAGACGTCACACAGCCTGAGGTCACCAGCTAGCAGTGGCTGAAGCTGGCATTCCAACCCGGGCCCTCTGACTGGCCCCGAGCCGGGTGGCCCGGCCAGATTTCTGCAGACATGGGGCCGACCTGAGCCCAGAGCTCATCCTGCGGGGAGCCCCTGCCTGTCTTCCGTTCCGGGTCCTCGCATCAGTGAAGACCAGCCCTGCCCTCCCTAGCAAGGGCCCTCCCTCCAAAAAGACCCCCCAACTTCCTCCTTCCCTACCTTCCAAAATAACTCCTGCCCCAGTCTCACTGCCTCAGTCAGAGCCTGCCTGATCCAGGCTCTGGAGCTACACCTCTGAGAGAGGGGGGAGGGAGAGAGAGAGAGAGGTGGCACTTACAAAGGAGAAAGCCGCCTCAAATGATTACTTCCAACAGGCAAAGGGAGGCTGTTTGGGGCTGATGAGCCCTTGGCCCATATGACTTTCATGCCACATAGACAGAGCCACAGAGAGGCTGGGGCTGTGGGTCAGGAAGGAGACGAGTCCATGAGAACACCCTCCCGAATTGAGTTGAAGATGCTTTCCTCCCCTGGGGGAGCGTAAGCTTTCTGAGCTGAGTGTCTTACTCCCCGCCTGCCCTGCAGGGTGTCTGCTGCCTCGCTTCTGCCCACACCCGGGGGTGGTGCCCAAGCCCCTTGCCAGCCCACATGCAGAAGGGACACGGGGCGCCTCTGTGTACCCTCCTCACGCCCCTCGCTACCCAAAGGCCCTGGTTACCCACACTCGACAGTGCGGGGGGCGGGGGAGGCGGGGGGGGGAAGGGGGGAGCCAGGGGACACCCATCAGCTACTGCTGCGGGGAAGGGGGGAGGCGGGAAGCAATACGCAGCAAGGCTTGTCGGATTTCCAGGCAGAAAAATGATCAATAGGTCCAACTACGTAAAAATACAAGATCCAGAACAATTACAAATTCTAAGTACCCAACGAAAAATAGAATTAAAGGGAAATCAAACCTGGGGGGGGGGGGGAACAAGGTGACCGTGTCAATGGGTTAATATCACAAACGTTGCTTAAAAAACAGGGCGCCTGGGTGGCTCACTCGGTTGAGTGTCCAACTTCGGTTCAGGTCGTGAGTTCGAGACCTGAGTCGGGCTCTCTGCTGTCAGCATGGAACCCGCTTCCGAGCCTCTGTCCCTGCCTTTTTGTGCCCCTCCCCCACTTGCCCGCTCATAAGTATGTGCTCTCAGACTCTCTCTCAAAAATAAACATTAAAAAAAAAAAAAAACAAAACAGGGGAGCCTGGGTGGCTCAGTCGGTTGAGCATCCGACTTCAGCTCAGGTCATGATCTCACACTCCGTGAGTTCGAGCCCCGTGTCAGGCTCTGTGCTGACAGCTCAGAGCCTGGAGCCCGCTTCAGATTCTGTGTCTCCCCCTCTCTCTGCCCCTCCCCTGCTCATGCTCTGTCTCTCTCTGTCTCAAAAATAAATAAAAACATTAAAAAAAAATTGCGAAATGTCTGTTTTATTCACTCTGCTGTCCAAAACGTTTACAGGGAGCACACGACTTTTGTAAAAGGAAAAAGAAATGGAAGCAGCAAGAAGGCTGTTGTGCTTGGGGGTCAGAGCTGCACGAGGAAAGGAAAGCCGGTTCACCAGAAACACAGGCGAGTCTGCGCTCTGCTGGCTGCTCGCTCGGCCCCCCAAAGCCCTGCTCTGGCCAGCCCCCAGCCCCAACATCTGCAGCTACTCTGGGGCCACCACACATTCTAACGAGGACTCACGAGAGCCTTCTTCCAAGCCCGGCTCTGGGTGAGACACAAGGTAAGAAAGCGAGCTAGGGCTAGTACATATAGCAAATGTACCCTTTCCATCTTCTTAAAATTAAAAAAAAAAAATTAATGTGTATTTATTTTTGAGAAAGACAGAGACAGCACGAGCGGGAGAGGGGCAGAGAAAGAAGGAGACACAGAATCCGAAGCAGGCACCAGCCTCTGAGCCATTAGCACAGAGCCCGACGCGGGGCTTGAACTCAGTAACTGTGAGATCGTGCATGGCCTGAGATGAAGTCACCCAGGCGCCCCTTAAAATTTTACTTGAGGGTATAAAACCACTTTCACAACACACTCAAAAACTGCTTTTGGCCCCCTGCCCCTTTCCTCCGGGGGGAAGTTTCCAGAATGAGTATCCAGCCCCCCACTACCTCAAAAGGACTGGGCCTCCAGCCCTGCACCGAACTGTGCCAGCGGCTTCCAGAATGCTCTTGTACCACCCCCCGCTGTGGACTCAGTTCTCGTTCACCCTGGTTTGTTACCACCTTCACGTGTCCCGGTGCATACTCACCACCCTTATCCAACCATTCCCCTATTCGACGGCATCCTGGTGGCTTCCTTTTTTAATTTTTTAAGACACTACAAGCTTCTTCTTTCCATGGGCTACAGGCCCAAAAGTAGGACAGTTGTGTTCAAAGGCAGATGAATTTTTCGTGTAAATGGATCGTGTCTGACGGCTTCTCCAAACAGCAACTCATTGACCCAATCTCCTACGAGCGAGGCGGCCCAACAGTGGCCCTCCGGCCAGCATCGATGGCTATGCGCTGGCCGCCTGCTGTCAGACAGGGGAGCCCAGGACCTCGCTCTTCTGATCTGGGTCCCCGATGACTCATGAGGTTAAGCATCTTTTCATGATTACCAACAACGCTCACCTCCTCTTCTCTGAAGTGTCTTCCTGGCCCTGTGCTCTCCCCATTTGTCTTTGGAATTTAAAAAATCTTTTTCTTAACGGTTCGCGGGAACTCTGTATCACAGGCATCGTAAGCATTTAACTGGCATATGGACACGGCAAGCAAACTCTCCTACTCTAGTCCACAGAAACGTAATTAAATCTGTTAATTTTGTAATGGATTCTATTAGAACGTCTGAACGACAACAACAACAAAAATCCGTGAAACAGCGATCATAAAAAGAGGCGGGCTGGGGCGAAGCTCTGCTCGATCGAAGATTAATGCCAGCTAGGACTCGCAGAAGGAACATGCGCCTGAGAAAATCAGCCCATGGCCACCCTAACACAACCGATGCAGGCGAGGATCGCTGGTGCCTACGAACCAGCCCCAGAGAAGGTGAGGTCCCTGCAGGCAGCTTACTTCCAAGGTGCTCAAGCCCCAGCCCACTTTGCAACTACTGGATGGGAGGAAATGGCCCCTCCAGACTGTTCCCTCTTCAGCATCACTAACAGCAGGGCCAGATGTGACACAATAGGGGGTAACCCTGTCAACAGGGTTTAACCTGGATCTCATCAACCCCCAGACCTCACTCCAGGTCCTGGGTGGCACGAGGGGCAGGGGCGGGGGCAGGGGGAGAAGAGAGGAAGAACGTCGATACAGCCAACCAGCAACAGCATCTGAATCCGGGGCACGGACCAGACCCGCTACAAGAAATCTGACCCGGCCTCTTCAGAGGCCGCATGGTGGGGAAAAAAGCATCTTGATGGATCCTGTTCCATCCCGATCCCATCCCGATTTGGAAAGACAAAAAGGTTACGGAAGGTATCTGGGGGTAACTGAGGAAATTTAGTTATGGGTGAGCTCTCAAGTGATGTCAGACGATTCTTGCTCATTCTCTCAGGTAGGATACCGGTATTTTTTTTTTTAATTTTTTTTTTAACATTTTAGTTATTTTTGAGACACAGAGAGAGAGAGCATGAACAGGGGAGGGTCAGAGAAAGAGGGAGACACAGAATCCGAAACAGGCTCCAGGCTCTGAGCTGTCAGCACAGAGCCCGACGCGGGGCTCGAACCCACGGACCGCGAGATCATGACCTGAGCCGAAGTCGCTCAACCGACTGAGCCACCCAGGCGCCCCGGACACCGGTATTTTGTGACGTGGAAGAATGTGCCAGCGCTAGGAGATGCCAGCTGAAGCACCACACCGTCGACAGCTGCTGACCGCTCCCATCACCAAAAAGAATGTGAGGCGGGGAGGAGAGAGGAAGGAGCAAATGTACGTTGTTGTTGTTGTTTTTAAGTTTATTTATTTATTTTGAGAGAGAGAGGGAGCGCACAGGCAGGTGAGGGGCAGAGAGAAGGAGAGCCAGAATCCCAAGCAGGCTCCACGCCATCAGCACAGAGCCTGATGTGGGGCTTGAACTCACAAACTGCGAGATCATGACCTGAGCGGAAACCAACAGTCGGACCATTAACCAACTGAGCCACCCAGGCGCCCTGCACATGTGTTAAAATGTTAACGACGCCTTTTGCGGTGGTCATTTTTCAAAATAAAAAGCTGGGGGGAAAATCTGTCAGGTCTTTTCCTTTATAAATTCTAGGTTTCCTATCTGGCTTACGAGGATCCCTCTTATCCCCAGAAGAGATAATATTCTTTAAATTTTCTCCCGTGTTTTATTTAAATTTACTTATTTTTTTTAACGTTTATTTATTTTTCACAGAGAGACAGGGGGTGAGTGGGGAAAGAGCAGAGAGAAAGGAAGACAGAATCTGAAGCAGGCTCCAGGCTCTAAGCTGTCAGTACACAGACCGACGCGGGGCTCGAACCCATGAACCGTGAGATCTGAGTCGAAGTCAGACACTCAACCAACTGAGCCACCCAGGCACCCCCTCCCGTGTTTTAAAATTTTTCTCCGTTTCATGGCACAGCCGCATATGCTGGCAGAGAGCACAGGCTCTGAGACCAGCCTTCCGGGGTCAGGTCCCGCCTCCGCCATCATCTGGGGCCACGCTGGGCACATGCCTTTCCATCTCCCTGCCCCCACCTGCAGGATGGGGGTCACACTCACCCTGTAGGGATGTCCAGAGAATGACCAGGAGGCGTGCGGGGCGGTGCCTGGCATGTAAGGAGAACCATCGGCCAGTTAACCTTTTCAGTACCGTTCTTTCCGAGATCCCAGATCTGATCCTGCCGCCCTTAACGTAGAACCCCATAGAACCCTGCAGCTCCCCGCACCGCTGCAAGAGCCGTCAATCTTGCCGCGTTTGCAGCACAAACACAAAGTGCCAGAGTGTGGGGTGGCACATTTGAATAGTTTAAAAACACACTACGCGAGCAATTTTCATAATCAAACCACTATTCCAGTAAAACAGTGTCTCGCCGTGCCTATCAAAGCAGCCAGGCTTGCCTGGTACCCACTCGGCCGCCCTTCCACACCAGGTCACCGTGCACAAACCCCATCACGGCCCGAGGCACGCACGCTTCCAGGAGACACGATTTTTCTTCGGTGGCGGCTCAACGGAACATCCGAGGCTGCTGAGATGAGGGAAGGCCTCTGCTCGGGGCCTCACCCACGGTCACCCTGTCAAGCCACCCACCAGTGAGGGTCACACAGTGTGGGCCAGTTCAGGGGTATCTCTCTGCCAGGACTTGGCTCCTTCCCCACCTCCGCCTGGCACGGGCCTGATGGAGGCAGGGCCACACTCCCATACTTCCCAGGGAAGCTTCCTTACTGGACAGGAATGGCATTTCAGGCCTGAGCCAGCGGACCCGTCAGAAGCATACAGAGCAAGCACGACACCCATGTTTTCAGTGATCTCGCAGCTCTGACCCAGCTCTGACCCCTCGGGGAGGAGCGTGAACTCCAAGAGGGAGGACAGAGAACCAGGCATGCCTCCTCCCACCCGCTGTCACTCCACGCAGGTCCAGAGCCAGGCCCAAGCCAGCGGAGAGCCAGCTCTACAGACTCCAGTGGGAGACCCCTCCCCACCCTCCTGCCAGAGAGAAGACCCAGGCCTCGGAACGAGGACACCTGGCCCCCACCATAAATGGCCTCCCAACTTTTGGCCCTGCTCCTCAGGCCAGCAGGGGCCCACACGGCCAGGAGAGGGCCCCTTGGGCAGCACCATGGCCCCAGAGCGGGACAGAGCACAGTGATACAGGTAGGAGGCTCCCTGAAGGACCGCCAGTGCCCAGCAGGGCTCCTGGGCTGGCTACAGAGCAGGGAGGCCCCTGGTTGTTGGCCAAGCATTCTCTGGAAGTGACAGCAGGGCTCTGTGCCCACAGGGGAAGCAGATACCAGCTTATGACACAGGCCAGCTGGGGTAAGAACACCGACCGCTCTAGGTCCTGTGAGGATCGAGGGCCTCAAACTGGAAGGGTGGGCCTTGGAGCTGGACAGACCAGGTTTAGACCCCAGCCGGCCTAGCACCTCCATGAGGCTCTCTTCCCAAGACTACTTGGGGTCCAGGGGGAAAGGTGCAGAGCCCCGAGGCCCCAGCCGGCAGGGGGACTGGGGCCCAGGAAATGACAAGAGAACCTATTAACCTAGTTCAGGACAGGGTCTCCTTCCCAACAGTGCCGAGGCTCGGGACGATGAGAGGCCTATGAGATGACAGCCTCTGTCTCCTTGGGTTGGCTCGGAGGTGTCCCATCGAAGCTATCACAAAGGGATGCCCAGCCCACCCCATCTGCAGATTCCCTAGTGGCTCTCTGGACAAAGAATCCAGGCCCTTCCTGCCATTAGAAGAGCAGAGGGGTAAAAGGAACCTAGCATTTATTGCTGCAATAAACGGGATACACCTTCCTGGGTGTGGTCCAGGATAACCTCACCCCCGAGCAGGGAGCAGGGGGGCGCCTCCCTTCCACAGGAGGAGAGTGGGCTGAGACAGACCAAGGGAGCCAACCGAGAACTACGGGCTAATGGGGGGCTTTACTCTGTGCCACACGTCTTCCAACTGCACACACGTTTACAAAGTTTCTGCTAGAATATATATATTCCGCTATTCATACACACACACACACCATAAATTAAAGGCGAAACATAAACCAGGAAAGCCTACAAAAACAGCCCCTGCCTAAAATGCCAGACGCGGTGAAGAGAATATTGTGACATTTGCTGGTTCCGTGTAGCATCTTGGCACCACCACCATGGGTCGTGGCTGAAGGGGAGGTGATGAGCAGGATGGCCCACGCCACCTCTCCTCTTGTGAGCTAGAAGGAGGTCACCATGAGGCAAAAAAGCCTGGAGGCCAAACCGGCCCGGCTGCTAACCAGTGACCTTGAATCCTGGATCAGTGGCTTCCGCCCTCCTGGCCTGCAAGGCAACAAGACTGGGCTCGCCCTTCTCCGACTGTGCCCCAGGCCGCGCAATCAGCACCCTATTCCCCGACTGGGTGCACCTCCCCGGCCGGCGCTCCATCTGACCTTGTGTAAAGCTGACAGGCAGAAGGCCACCTAGTCCACAGATTGGCCCGTTCACATGACCCCATCCACCAGCAGCTCACCAGTCCGCACTCGAGAACCTGCGGGCCGGTCCTGCGGAGACGGAAGGAGCCTGGGGAAGTGTCATGGCCCTTCCCCGCCCGCCTTTCTTTCCTCACCCGAAATTCAGGATTACCCTCCAGGTCCAGGCCACAGAGAGGCAAGGGGCTGAGAGGGGACGCAAGGAGGGCCGAGCAGCAGCCGCATGCGATGCGGAGGCCAAACCAAAGTGACGTGAGCTACACCGAGGCCTGCGGCCAACCCACCGGTAACAAGGCGCTGCCCACCAGGGGCCCCCGACGCACCCATTTATCTCGCAAGAGGGGGGCCTGGGCTCAAACCCCCCCTTCCATCCTTGCACAAAACCGCAGGAGTGCGTGAGACCCCGTGACATGAAAAAGGTTGTGGTGGTGCTCCCACAACAGCAGGCCGCTTGAGATTTTAAGAAAAACGTACAGCGACAAAAACCTACTGCAAATCCAGTAGGATCTGTTTGCGATGTCAGTGGATCTGTTGGCGATCAATCATCGCGGCCGTGGCAGGTGCTCAGGAAGTCCGTGCCTGTGGACTGGCTGCTTGAAACTTTTAAATACAGTAGAACCTTGGTTTGCGATCATAATCTCTTCTGGAAACATGCTTGTCATCCAAAGTGGTCGCACATCAAAGCACATTTCAAGAACCACTGGCTCAGTTGTGATCCTGTGACGTTCGGGGTCACGTACGACTCGTATTGCAAGACATCCCTCGTCTGTTAAGTTAACATTTAACAGAAATGTTTGCTTGTCTTGTGGAACACTCGCAGAACAAGTTACTCTCAATCCAAGGTTTTACTGTACAAAACTTTAGAAAGCTGAATCCGAAAGGATATACCCCCTCTGCATTCACTTTTTACAACAAACAGGTGTTCTTTTGCTTATCATGGGCTAAAATTCAAGACGTTCTTCCAACACCACGGCCACGGCCCCCCCTCGTGGCTACTGAGCCCTCCCCCCTCGGCCTGTCCAAATGGAGCCGGGCTGAGGGCAGAGCTTGAAGACAGGATGAGAAAAGAATGTAAAATACCCCATTAATAATTTTTCATCCTGATCACATGTGGAAATGATTATTATTTCAAATATACTAGGTTCAATAAAATATAATATTAAATTAACTTCACCTTGTGGGGTTTTTTTTACCTTTTATTTTTAAAGTTTATTTATTTTGAGTGAGAGAGAGAGAGAGAATGCAGAGGAGGGGCAGACAGAATCCCAAGCAGGTGCCGCGGCGTTATTGGGGAGCCTGGTGTGGGGCTCAATCCTATGAACCCCAAGATCAAGACCTGAGCTGAAATCAAGAGTCGGAGGCTTAAATGACTGAGCCCAAGCGCCCACCGCCCTTTTTTTTTTTTAACCTTTCTTAATATGGCTACTTGAAGATTTCAGCCGACACGTGGGACTCACATGTGTAACCGGGCAGTGCTGAATTACAGCAAACACTTGAATCGGCGGGCAAACAATCAAATGAAGGCAATGCTGGATGGCCATGTGACACTCACTGTGACAAACTGCGGTCCAGGGTCTGGACCCCTCAGCCAGAGCCTCGGACAAATCCTGAGGTGGCTCCCCGCTCCGGGGCCTGCCGGGCTATATCAGCTCGCCCCAATCTCCGCCCCTCCAGAGTCCGAGCTACAGGAGGAGCCCCAGGCCGCGGGCACCGTGCACCGTGCACTCACTCTCGTGCCCTCACTTAGTCGCCACCCCCACCCTGGAAATCGTGACAGGGCCTGCCACTCGAGGAGCCCTTCCGAGGGAATGGTGCCACTCTAAAAGCTTTGCGGGCATTCACCGACTTCCTTCTCACACCTACACGACGAACGGGTGCTTGTTAACCTTATTTTGGCAACGTGGAAGCGAAGACACAGAGAGGTTAAGAGACTCACCAAAGGTCACGCGGCTACCAACTGGTTCAGTCTGGGATTCAAATCCGGGCATTGTGGTTCCAGAACCAGGTCTGTGCCCCACACAGGCCCCTTCACACCCAAGGGGCCTGTTTAACAAAAAAATCCTCACGGCCGGGAAGTTCGTCGGCCCCTCCCTGGAAGGTACGTACCAGCAGCAGAGGGAAGAGAGGGAGCCCCGAGTGGGGTCCAGACCTCCTGGTCTCGCCCGCCCCACCACGCACACAGTCGCACACGCCCCGAGAGGCCATGGCTGGGCTTGAATCCCACTCTATGAGCTTGGGCTCTGGGTTTGCCAGCCATCAAAACATCAAATTAAAAGGCAAAAGAGAAACCGCTGGAGGCGGGCTCACCAACAGTGGCAAGGAGGGGTGCCGACTGGCAAGAAAGAGAAAGAAAAACACCCGCTATAAACAGGCGCAAAAACAGAGGCACATCCCTCTGAAGCCATGCGGTGTGGGGCCGCTCTCAGCGCCCAGAGCACAGCCTGGTCAGCCCGGCTCAGGGTCTGGGGCGGGGCGGGGTGGTGGGGGCCCAGGCGCTGCCTGAGAGATGGAGGCACACAAACGTTCACTTCAGAAAAATCTCCATTAAGAGATTAAAACCATCTGACATACAGTATGAACAGAGTAAGGAACCAAGAGGAAGATGAACAAAGGATACGAACAGAATCGAACAAAATACAAATGACCTAGAAATTTTTTTAACGCTCTCACTAGTAATCAACTGAATATGAAATAAACCAACAACAAAAAGCATTTTAATGTTTTTTTTTTTTTTATTTTTTCAAAGTTTGTTTATTTGTTTTGGAGAGAGAGAGACAGAGAATCCTAAACAGGTTCCGAGCTGTCAGCCCGGAGCCCGACGCGGGGCTCGAACTCACGGACCGCGAGATCACGACCTGAGCCGAAGTCGGACGCTTAACCGGCTGAGCCACCCAGGGAGGACTGACCTGCCAGTCACAGCCTGGCAGGAACGAGACCCCAAGTATCCCGAGTCCCCGACAGGGAGCTAACAGATGAACAGATGAACACTAACAGATGAACAGATGAACGCAGGGGCTCCCTTTCTACCAGTGGAGGCTTTTCCACAAACACACAAATCCCACCTTTGCCGAGAAATGCCAGTAATATCAAATCAGCTCCTCTGTGACTGATTTGTGACAGCAGAGAACAGCTAGAGAACAGACCAGGAGGACAAGCATCAGGCAGGTAACAGTGGGCACCTCTAAGGGGCAGTGGTGGGGGGGGGCGTACACGTGTTTCTTCTGCTTCCTTCCACATCTGAATTTGTTACACAAGCATGCGTGACTTTTGACGCTCACACATATGTTCAGCTGTTTTCAATGTTTAAATGTTTCTTTTTAAGTTTATTTATTTATTTTTGGAGAGAGAGAGTCTGCGGGTGAAAGCGCTGTCGGCACAGAGAGGGACGCGGGACTCGAACTCACACACCGCGAGATCGGGAGCTGAGCCGAGATCACGAGTCGGACGCTCAACCGACTGAGCCACCCAGGTGCCCCACAGTGTTTAAATATTTCTGAGTGTTTCCTGAGCAAGCATCTCTGTGCTATATGCAATCTCTGTGCTGCTGTTGGAGGGGAGAGACACCTCCCAGAGCCACCACTCAGCTGGGGATTCGTAACATCCAGAAGAAAACAACAGCAAGAGAGAGGGGCCCTAAGTTCCCCTTAAGTTACATCCTAAAAGTTTCCACGGGTTAAACTGGAGGTCAAAAAGCTTCCCTGAGAGGCGCCACAGGAAGGCTGACTGGCCAAAGCTCATCTAGTCCATCCATCCAAGGGAGGGAGCACCAGCCCCGCAGCTGGAAGACCAGTGTCTGTTACGGCCTTGGGAGAGTTACTCAATCCAGGTCCCAGGCTTTGCAAAATGTTAAGGATACTTGCATACCTAGAAAGAGACCTGCCAAGTGTTTGTTGCAAAAGCCCATGACCATCTCCAGCGGGCAGGCGGGGAACGGTAACCAGGGCAACGCAGTACCAGCCAGTGCCCACATCCTCAAAGCAGGTGCTCCAGGTTACCGCCCTCCCCTGCTCCCATAACCCTAGGGCTCAGCTCCATGCCCCCAAATTAGCTCCCCTTTACCCCTTGGCCTGGAAGTCAGGAGGAAGGCAATCCGGTTAAACTAATTTCAAGTTAGCTGCGTATTAAAAAGAGAATGAGGGTGAGGTGAGCGGAAGGTTCCCCGGATGGGTGTTCAGGGAATGCTGGATGAGGACACAGTTCTCAGGGCCCAAGCCTGCCCCTGCTCCAGGCCTCAGCTCCCCTAAGCCTGCTTTTCAAGAAAGGCATCTTCGCTCCCGCCTGGTCTCCCCGGGGCCACTGCTCCCTTGGATGCTCGAACCGGGGTCCCCTGGCCTGTCCCCTCCAGACTCAATGCCTCAGCCACACAGACCAGCCTGCTGCTCCTCGAATACCACCTTATACTTTCACCACCCCCTGCTGCCTCTGCAAACCTGTTCCTTCTGCAGGGAAAGTCTCCTGGAGCCCCATGCCTGGCATACAGGTTCCATGAAAGAAAGAAACGGTAGAGGAGGGGCGCCTGGGTGCCTCAGTCAGTTAAGCATCCGACTCCTGGTTTCGGCTCTGGTCATGATCTCATGGTTCCTGAGTTAGAGCCCGCCATCGGGCTCCTTGCTGACAGTGCAGAACCTGTTTGGGATTCTCTCTCTCTCCGTCTGTCTCTCCCCTTCTTTCTCTCTCTCTCTCAAAAATAAGTAAGTAAACCTCAAAACAAAAAAGTTAAAAAAAAAAAAAAAGAAATGGTAGAGAAAAGTATGTAGCATGAGCTAGCCCCAGGGTACTTAGGAGCAAGAAGTGTCTTATTCGGAGGGTGTCGTCCACTTGGCAGAGAACAGAAGTTTAGGAACAGAGGACTGAATGGGGGGAGGGGGCACCCTGCAGCCTGGAGGAGGTAGTCTTTCCATCCCTCTCCTGTGACCTTGAAGAAAGGGGTCTTGATAAGTCTTCCCCAGGCTCTAACCTTTGCCCTGGTTTTGTTCAAATCTTGGCTTTATTCCCACCCCTCCCAACCCCTGCTTTGGCATCTCCTGAAGGCGGATCCATTCAACCTCAGTCAGTCCAGCATGCTGGCGGGGCTCCCCCACCTGCCTTCCACTGTGCTACATGCAACTGGGCCACACGGTAGGAGCTAAATAAATGTATCTGGAACAAATGCAGCTTTCCCAGGCCACTAGCACCCACCCAGATATCCTCTTTTTCAGAATTCCTAGAACTCATCTGTGCAAAGTCCTACCTAAGCCTCCAGGCCACCACCAGGCACTCATTCCTGAAACCAGCTAATTACCGGAACTCCAGGGTAAGTGACGGACCCAGGTCCCTGGGCCCCCATCTCAAACCCACTGAATCAGATCCCTCGCAGGAAGCCTCGGAAACGTGCACTTCAGCAAGTCCCCCAGGTGAATGTAACCGCCAGGCTGGGGAACAGCCAGGAGAGAGTTTCCCGGTCTCCAAAATGCTATGATTGCCCTCCACCTGCCTCACCGCACGATGGGGCTGCTGTCGGGACCTGGTCACGGGACACAGAGAAAGCAGGGTGGACTCAAGCCCCCAGGCAGGCCCGTGAGCTCCTTCTGAGCCCTCCCCAACACCTCTGCCTTCAGCTCAGGGCCCCCTTCCCTCTCCAGCCTAGGCTCAAACGCAACGGGAACACCTGTACCTCCTTACCCCAGTCCCGAACACTCCCCAGCCCGCGCCCATGGTGGCAGGCCCGCAGATCCTGAGTTCACCCTCAAGAGCGAGGTGGAAGGGAGAACGAATCAGCCCACTTTGGGAATGCTCAAAGGCACTTCATCGTTTTAAAAAAAAAATGCTGGAGAACAGGGCGCCTGGCTGGCTCAGTCGGTTGAGCCTCTGACTTCCTCTCAGGTCACGATCTCACAGTTCCTGAGTTCAAGCCCCACAGCGGGCTGTGTGCTAACAGCTCAGAGCCTGGAGCCTTCTTTGGACTCTGTGTCTCCCTTTCTCTCTGTCCCTCCCACTCATACTCTGTCTCTCTCTCTCTCTCAAAAATAAATAAATATTAAAAACAGTATTTTTTTAATTTTGGAGGAAAACAAAGGGGGCGAAAAGTCGCCCAGTTGACAAAGTCCGGTTCCTCCCCAAGTAGGAGCCACATGGCATACTCGTGGCCGAGGCCGGCTTCCTGGTCCTCCCTGTGGGCCCACAGGGCCCACCCCTGCTTGCACTCCCCTGGGGCAGGCCTCCCGGGATTCACATCTCCTCAGAGACAAGCCTGCCTTTCCTGGCCACTTGCCGGGACCCCAGGTGGCTTCTCGCAGGAACTCATCCTGGCTCCTGGCTTACTTGGCCCAGCATCTGCATGTTCCATGTGCCCAGGCTGTCCCCTATCTGGACTGAGGCCGGTTCCTCTGCGGCCCTCTTTCTAGGGCACAGCCAGGAGACCAAGCAAGTCCTGAGAGCTCCTGCCTGAGGCCCCACACAAGCCCTGACTGATCAGCGTGGATCCCTCCTTTCTCCGAGCCTCAGTTTCCCCACCAGGGAGAAGAGCCTGGCTCAGAGGCTCTGCACACGGTGAATCTGCCAGTCCACCCCCCCACCTGCCGGGTACACTGCTTTCATGCCTTAAAACAGCCGGATGGACCCCTCTTCTCCTTCCTTGGCCTTTGGTGGGAAAGGAACTTTTCAAAAACAGCCTGCTTCCCCTCAAGTCCTGTCCTGAGACAGGAAAGCGGAATGTTCCTCTGCTTCCTTCCTCCTACCCTGGCTGCGGGGTCTGAGGTGACTGAGTGAAGCAGGCAGAAGACAGGAGGGCAAGGTGCCATGGTGCTCCCTCAGTCCCAAATGGATTCCGACTGCGTCTCCTGGGTCACCTTCAGAGCTGGAACAAATAAATCCTTCACCGAAGTATTACCAGAGTGAGGCGGAAGCTTATTATACACTAGGAAAATGTCATCCCTTCCCACTAAGAGGCTCAGCCCTAGTAAACACAGACCGGCCTCCCGGCTACGGATGTGTTACGTAACAGTATCGCCTGGACCCAGGTTTGATGCTGGGCCCTGGCAGGGGGGCTCGGCCAGGCTCACAGGGAGCCGGGAAACGCCCCAAGAAGCTGCTCTCCTCCCTCCCCCAAGCAAGAAGGTGGGGACACTGCTTTACAAGGCAGCAGCAATATGGTTTGGCAGATGGAGGCTCTACAGCAAGGAAGGATATAGGGCAGAAATTGGAGAAGGAGTTTTCTGGGTTGTTTTTTTTTTTTTTTGGTTTGTTTTTTGGGGGGGTTATTTGTTTTTTTGTTTGGTTTTGTTTTTTGTTTTTCCCTGCCTGCCCAGAGCAGAAAATCTATGTGACAAAAGTGGTGAAGCAGGGGTGAGGTGGGTGATAAAGATGGATCCCAGGAGAGAGGCTGGACAAAACAGGAGAGCAGGAGGAGAGAGGTGCAAGGCCCCACCAAGGGAGAGCAGGGAAGCGGGGATCAGGAGGGCTGCGAATGGAGTGTGCGGAACAGCTGGGCCTGGTGACAATGAGACATCGGGTCCCAGGATTCACCATACCAAGCTTCCAGGCTAAGCAGACAGAACATGGGGTACTTCCAAACCGCAATGGGGAAGTTGGTCACGGGGGAGGGCTCTACGAAGAGAAATTCCGCCCAGCACGTTGAATTTAAGACAGGGACGAAAACTGAGCACGTCCCGGGAATCATGACCCTCGTGGCACAGAAGATGCCCAGCTGGAGGCCTCCTGAGTCCGGGCTTGGGGGGGGGGGGGGGGGCGGGGATGGTCACAAGCCACTGCTAAGGAAGTTGGAGCTGGATGGGAACCCAGCTGATTCTGCCTCTCCCGGCTCTGGGAAGTGCTCTGAGGGAGGCGTCCTCCCTCAGCCCCTACCTCGGGCTAGTCCATCAAGTCTCTTCGACAAAGGGAGCTGGGGGGAGGAGGGGTATCTGAGAGCTGTTCCTGAACTTCTACTTCCCCAGAGGGACAGTGACGCTCTGGGGAATGGCGACTCTCCCTGCCCCACCCGTTTCAGATCGAGGAGGAAAAATTGGTCATCTCCTCTCTTTGGGGCCCTGGGCTCACACAAATGCCATCTCCTGGTCCCCAGCCACAACGGTGATTCAGGCCATTTACTTGGATCCATGTTAATGAGTTTTTCCCCGTCGCCTAATTAGTTCACTGTGAACTCAGCCTTGAGAGGAAAGAGGTAACAGAGGATTGGGGAAAGGACAGAAGGAAGTCAGCTTGGAGTGTGACAAGAAAAAGGCAGGACTCTGGGTCTAAATGGGGACTTCGGCTCCCAAAACACTGAATGCTCCTTCCCCAGCTGTGGGGACGTCCAAAAGCAGGAAGGGAGTAGTGTTCAGGCACAGGAGCCCCGGAGCCTTACACAAGGAGGGGAAGGTGGGAGTGTGGCCCTAACTGCGAGGCCCAAGAAGTGGACAGGCCTTGCCCACAACTCCATGTCATCGCCAAAACACCTCGCAACCTGCCCTGCATTTCCGCTAAAGCTGAACCCACCACCTGCTTGCTGGGCGTCCCCCTTCCAATGAAGCCGGAGAGGAAGGAGATGACCCAGGGCGAGGCCCATCTGCCCCTTGGATGCTCAAAGGTCACCGTGCCACCAGGGAATCTGTGGGTGTGGTGCCCCCCCACACACACACACACAACAGGGGTCGTGGGATATGTGCCGACAGCGTGACCCCACTTCCTCTGTGCCCCCCCCCCCCGCCGTGGCAGCCAAATTCCGGGGCTCAAGAGCCTAGAGAAAAGGGCGCTAGGCAGGGCAGTGGCCCGGGATTCTGGCATTTGACGCCCAGCGCCTGTCCGTGGAGGTCAGACAGCGCCCCGCAGTCCCGCGCCCGCCTCCCGAGCGGCTCCTGGGTGCGCGGGGGACAGGACGAAAGCGCGGATGTACCGGCCGGTGCCTCCCACGCGGTCGCGCCGCCGGAGCCCCGCGCCAGGCCCGGCCTGCGCCCGCCTTGGCAGCGGCAGCGTGGGGGGTGTGCGTCGGGAAAGGGCGCCGCGGCGAGCGCCACCCTCCGGGGCCCGCGGGCGCTGGGCCCGGGAAGGCTGCCATCCACTAACGGGAGGCTCGATTCCCCCGCCCCGCCGCGGGGCTGGGCCGGGCCGGGGCAGCAGCCCCACCTCCCGGCCCGCCGAGGCCCTCCGCGGCGCCCACCCTCCCAAGGCATGCCTGGCCAGCTCCGGCCCCAGCCCCCCGCACCTCTGCGGTTCTGAGCGCACCTGTCCCCGGGGCGACACCACCCTCACGCCCTGGGGTACTAAGAACGGAAAACGTGTCCCCTGGCACGGGACCGGCCCCGAGCCCCAGTGTCCCCGGACGAGATACAGCGAAGCTTGGACGACCGCTCTGCAGCGCTGGCGATCAGCAAAACCGCGTGGCCAGGACCTCAGGCGCGCGACGACCCCAGACGGGGAGAGCGTGGCCGAGCCGGGCCACCGCGCCCCAGCTCCCGCAGACCCCGGCTCCGCTCACCCTCGATGGAGATGACGTGCTCCCGGATCTGGTTCTGCAGCGCCAAGTCCTCGATGCGCTCGATCAGGTCGTAGATGGCGTAGATATTGGGATGCACGGATTCGAAGCGTTGGATCTCGGCCCGGATGGCTGCCGAGTTGGAGAGCGCGAACTGCTGGGGGGGCCCTCCGGCCAGCTGCTGCGAGGGGCCGCCGCCGCCCCCGGCCCCCGGCCCCGCGCCGCCGAACTGCCCGCCGCCCCCCGCGCCGCCGCCGCCACCTC
>NC_064816.1:157035626-157045944 GCF_023721935.1 Panthera uncia | reverse complement strand
GGCGGCGGCGGTGGCGGGCGGGCGCGCGGGGCTGGCGGGGCCGGGACTAAGGAGCCGGCGGCGCGGGGCTAGCGCATGAGGCCGGAGGCCGGGGGCCGAGGCCGGGAGGCGCCGCCGGGCACGCTGTGGCCGCCGCTGCAGGGCGCTTCTCGGCGTCGCGATCCCGCTGCCTCGGAGCAGCCTCCAGCGGCAACAACAACGGGACCGGGAGCGCGCGGCCCGGGCCCTCCCCCCGCGTCATGCGCACGCACCGCCGCCCCCGCCAGCTCCGGCACACGCAGCCCGAGCCCCCCTCCCCGCCGCCCCCGCCCCTCCTGCGCGCCGGCCCCAGCGCCCCCGCCCCTCGCTCGCGAGCTGGCTCTGCAGCCTCCACCCCCAAGCCGCGCGCTCCAGCCCCGGCGCCCGGGCCCCTCCCACCTAGCCTTGGCCCTTCCGCCTCCTCTCCAGCCCCCACCCACACCCGCCGTGAGGGCCACCAGCCCGAAGTGGACAGCCGTTCTGGCCTCCTCCCGGCCCCGGCTCTCTCGTTCGCCTCCCTGCTCTGGTCTGGGTGGGGTGTCCGATCTTTGGGTAGTGCCCGAAACGGTGCCCTGCGCCCGAGGGTGCTGATGAACGCGGCAGATTGGCCGAGAAGGGCCTCCGGCCCAGGCACAGCTGTGCCTCACTTACACAGTTCTGCCTTTTAGTGAGACACGAGCCCCCTGTTCCCGTCCGAGATCATCCCCAGGGACCACTCTGTCCCCACGGTTCTCTCTCTGGTCCTCCCCTGGACTCTAGACTGGGGGCTGCGGCACAGAGCCTAGAAATCTGGGTTCCCTGCTTCCGTTTCCAGTTCTCCCTGAGAGCTTCCTTCATCAGCAGGGCCCTTGGAAATGACACTCTAAACAACAATCCCCACTCATCTTCAACCTTCCCCTAAAAGACTTTCCTTTGGGACCGGGACGGTTCACTGACTGCCACCACCCTGGTCCCGGCTGGTACACAGGCAAAGGAGATGAATCCAATATTATGCTTTCTTCTCCCCTCTCATCCCTTTCAAGAGACTCACCAGAGCCCACAATGCTCTCTTAATTGTCACCCCCTCGCCCACCCTGTGTTCCTGTCGGCTCCTTCCAGGGACAGGGAGCTCCCTTCAATGTCTCAGTTCCTCTGCATCCCCATTGCCAAAGCCATCAGCAGTCCTGCTAATCCACCTCCATCCCCAATCTTTCTTAAAACGTGTAAGAGAGGGCATGTGCAGGGCACTGGCCCCAGCCAATCCAGGGCCATGCCCCGATGTCCTCTGGGACAGTTGACATATGTCAATCTCGATACACACACTTCCACCTCCCAGGCCAAGCTAGGTCTTTTCCCAGCAAACAGTTGACCCCATTTGGCCATTCACATAACTCTGCCCCAGTCACCAAGGCAGTCACCTAAGTGTCTTGTACCTTCCAAAGAACCAGGCACAAGCTACTCAATACCCGGGGCCTCCCTAGCTCCTGAAAGATTCAGGTTCTGTCTACACGTTTGACCTTACTGATGTCTTGTACCCTCTCCATGCTTCATCGGCAAAATATAGTAATTGAGCAAAACACCTAGCTCTCGTACTGTGTAATTCTAAAAGCAATAGCAAACACGTCTTTTAGATGCTTAACTAGAACGGACGGTAAGAATCTGCACCAGGTACCTCCCAGGAAAGATGCTGAGAGTAAAGAGTATCTCAAATGGGTTGCCCCAGCAGCCTAACGGATCTTCGTTAGGACTCGTGGGCTTGTCTACATGTCTGTCTCCTATTATTATATGAGCCGCATGAGAGCAGGGACAAGTTTACCTGTGTGATTCACCATTGTATTCCCAGCATCATGCAGTGTGTGTGGCATTTGGTATACCTTTAATTAATGTTCCGTGTGCCTGGGTGGCTCAGTCGGTTAAGCATCCGACTCTTGGTTACGGCTCAGGTCATGATCTCAAGGGTCGTGAGATAGAGCCCCGAGTTGAGTCGGGGCTGTGCTGACGGTGCAGAGCCTCCTTAGGAGTCTCTCTCTTCCCCTCCCCCCTCTCAAAATAAATACACTTAAAAATGTTTCTAGAATAAATGAATGAATGAGAGGGAAGGAACTAGAGAGAAGTCAGGTCTGTCTGTCATACATCTAAACTGGCTTTCCCAAGGCAACACTTGGGGTACTTGCTCCCACAGGTAAGCATGAATGGAAACTGTAGGGTACATTGCTTTTCATCAAGACTGGCCTATAAAACCCAGACATGAGATCTCTGTGGCCCAGAGGAAGGAGGGGAAAGCCATAATTAGCTGACCCAAGCCAGGCTGGGGCTCAATGTCCTCTACACAGTGACACTCTGAGGACCCAGTTTCCAAGCCCAGATCTGGGTGGAGAGAGCGTACTAATACTAGGTGAACAAATATCTACTGTGTAACAGATCCCTTACATCGTTTTCATGCTTATTTAATAAAACCTAATTTCTTCCTTAGAATGTCATTATGAAATTATGCTTTAGGAACAAAGAAATTAAGATTCAGAGAGATTCAGTAGCGCACCCAAGGTTATACAGGTGATAAACACAGGATAAGGGATCGATCGGCATCTGTGCCAGGCTCCAAGGTCCATGCTTCTTGCATAGTCTTACAGGGGCAAGGGGAAAGGATGAGGGAAACAAGACAGCACAAGCCACCGTGGCCAGCCTTGGGGAGGGGTGCGTAACCAACCTGATGAGACAGCCCATGGGTACTGGGCTCTGAGCCAAAGAGTCAATTTAGGGGACCCACAGTGCCTTTTGGCGTTCACTCTGACATAAGAGCAGACCGGGATAGGGGCCACCTGAGCTCTCCAGTCACTGCATCTGTTAACACGGGGACTCTGACGTGCTCTAGCTGACGTTGGTTTTTGGAGTGACAGATGCCCTGGATGCCAGCAGGGGAGGGGGCGGATCCTACTGTCGCCCAAACCTCAGGGGACTAGCAAGCCCGCCCCCGCGGGCCCCTCAGCGTCTTGCGGGCACCAGGACTATCCTGCAGATCCCCGCACGTGGGTCCGCAGGGTGGAGGGCGGGAAATGCGCACCGCGCAGGACTACAAGTCCCACAATGCTTCGGGCGGCGGCGGCAGGGAAGGAGGGGGTGCCTTCAGGTGTCCGCGACCTCGGCGCCTCCCGCCCGGAAGTGCCCGAGGGTCCGCTATGGAGCTGGCGGAGCCGGGCGGTGAGTCCCTGCGCGTTGACCGCGCCCACCCCACCGCCCCGGGCCCCAGCTGGCCCCCTCTCGTCCCGCCCCCGGTTCTCCGGTTGCCCTAACGCGGCTCCCGGGGGGCGGGAAGATGGGAGGGGTGATGGAAGAGCTGGGGGTAGGGAGGGCGAAGTCCGGATTCCTGGGCGGGATCTGGGGTCCGCCTGCGGACTGGGTTTGGAGAGGCTTCCACAAGAGGCGCGGAGTCGGGCCGCCACGGGGTGGGCCTTCAGTAGACTGGAGGGGCCAATTTGGGTCGGGGGATGGCAACCATTGGAAGCTCCGAATTGCCAAAGGGCGGAGATTGACGTGTGGTGTGGGGAAGCCTTGGGAAGCAGTCCCCATCCGCGGATGGCCTTTGGTTAAATGATAACGGGGCGGGGGGCGGGGGAAAGAAACCCATTTTCTATCCCCTTGGAGCACCTTTAATGATGGAGGAGTAGATGAGCGTTGGGATGAAATAGACGAAGGAGTAGATAAACTCTGGGACAGTAGATGGGAGACTAGGTCAGCTTTGGGGTGAAGTTCGGTGAGGGTTAATTTAGGGAAGAGGTTGCTTAAAATGTCAAGGCCCTTAAGTCGGGAGAGTGTTTGGATGAATGGAGGAGCGGGCTGAAGACCTAGAACTCAGTTTAGAGCAAGTTAGGACTCGGGATTTGGTGATGCGAAGGGGCACTTGAAGCAAGGTTGGGACATCAGGTTTCAGAGCAGTAATGTGCCCTAGGGTGGAGCTTGCGTAAGCGGGAGAGGGATAAAGACTGTGGGAGAGTTTGGTGGGGTGGCTTCAGGAGCCTGTGGAAGTTCAGAGGGCTGTTGGCCAGCGATCCAGCCCCTCATGGGTTCTTTGTGCCTCCCCAGCTCAGTAGCGTGGCAGGCAAGGCAGGTGCCATGGCCTTGATTGAAGGGGTGGGTGATGAGGTGACCATCCTTTTCGCGGTGCTTGCCTGCCTTCTGGTGCTGGCTCTCGCCTGGGTCTCAACACACACCGCGGAGGGCGCCGACCCACTGCCCCAGCCATCAGGGACTCCAACACCAGCACAGCCCAGTGAAGCCACGGCGGTCACCGGCAGCATCAGAGGGGAGGCCCCAGGAGCCGAAACTCCCAGCTTGAGACACAGAGGTCAGGCTGCACAGCCAGAGTCTGGCATGGGGCTCTCAGCAACGTCACCAACCCCGGACTCCCCCCAGGAGCCCCTAGTGCTCCGGCTGAAATTCCTCAACGATTCAGAGCAGGTGGCCAGGGCCTGGCCCCACGATACCATTGGCTCCCTGAAAAGGTAAGCTGGGATGGGGACAGGAAAGAAAATTCTAAAGAGTGGGGTGGCAATGATCACAGACCCAGAGAGGCCACGAGAGATCGGAGACCTCCCCCTCATTCTATAGAGGAGGGAACTGAGGTCCCCACATGGCACATTGTATTGTTCCCCCATAGCAGGAAGGGACCCCCTTAGAGGCCACCAACTGGGTGGTGGGTGGAGGCAAAGGTGAGTGTTGTTCTGGGCAAGGGACCAGGATTGCCTGAGGCCTGCTCTCTTACCCAGGTCCCTCTCTCCTCAGGACCCAGTTTCCCGGCCGGGAACAGCAGGTGCGACTCATTTACCAAGGGCAACTGCTAGGAGACGACACCCAGACTCTGGGCAGCCTTCACCTCCCACCCAACTGCGTTCTCCACTGCCACGTGTCCACACGCGTGGGTCCCCCACATCCCCCTTGCCCACCGGGGTCAGAGCCAGGCCCCTCCGGGCTGGAAATAGGCAGCCTGCTGCTGCCTCTCCTGCTTCTGCTGCTGCTGCTGCTCTGGTATTGCCAGATCCAGTACCGGCCCTTCTTTCCCCTGACCGCCACTCTGGGTCTGGCCGGCTTCACCCTGCTCCTCAGCCTCCTGGCCTTTGCCATGTACCGCCCGTAGTGCCTCCACGGGCTCTCGGCAGTGTCGCTGGCCCCTCCGGACCTTGCTCCCCACGACACAGTGGGAGTTGTTGTCTGCCCAGGCCCACCACTCCCGCCTGCCTCTTCCCACTACCCTGGAGCCCAGCGCTGCGCAGCAGAGCGCTCCGGGAGTCGGCCGAGGCCCCTCCCTGTGACCTCCATGGCTCTGGGCCACCTCCTGGGGCTGCTGGCTCTCAGCCCCCATTGACAGTCAGCTCTTCAGGGTCAGGCAGCTGCTGTCACTGCCTTGGCCCTGGGCAGAGCCAGGCTACACCCCTGGGCCCATCTTAGTATTCTGTCTGAGGACCCAGCCACTTCTAGTCCCTAAGAGCTCCTTGGGCTGATTTGGGGACCCAAGGACTGCGGGGCGCTGGTGAAGGGGAGCTGGGAGGGGCAGAGGGCTTCTCTGGAACATGTGCAGATTAAATAACTGTGAAGTTTTCACTCTCCGTGTGTGTCTCTGAGTGTGCGGGCCCGCGGGGGTGTTGGGCGGGGAGCCCTTGCCCACTGGGAGAAAAGGAGCGAAGGGAGCGGACTGAGCTCTCCGGGTGTCCAACCAACCTTACACGACCCGCCGCCGACTTCCGCTCTCTGTTCGCCGGAGCCTCAGAGCCGGGCCTTCTGGCTCCGCCCCCGGCACCGCCCAGGCTCGGCGCGCGCAGCTTCCCGGAAGCGGGGGGCGGGGCGCGCGGCGGCGGCGGTCGCGGCGGCGGCGGCGGCGCGCGCAGGGCCTGACGGGAGCCACGTCTGTCCCGGTCGGGGACTGAGCCGCTATTGGCGTCCGCGCCGCGATCCGGGGGCTGCTGGGAAGATGGCGGACTCGGTGGCCCGCCGATGAGGAAGCCGCGGAGGGAGCCCGGCTCCCGGGCCCCGAGACCGACTGAGGGAGCGACCTGCGCGGGGCCTGAGGAGTCATGTAGGGGTGGCATCTGCGGGGCGGGCTGCGGGCGGGCGGCGGGAGTTGGCGTTGGCGACCATGACCACGGTCTGCTGGTGTCCCCGGGCCCGGGTGGGTGTGGGGGCCCCTGACACGGCCGACTCCGCACCTTTGCAAAGCTGCGCGCTCGGGCTCCACGGGCGCCCCGCGAGGTGGGCGCTGCGTTCTCGTTTCACGGGTGAGGAGGCTTGGGCTGAGAGACGAAGCCACTTGTCCAAGGTCATGCCGGTGGTAAGCGGGAGCGCCCAGCATGGAACCCAGGACCGCCGGCTGCGGAGCCCGCGTTCCACCCTCCTCGCCGCTGCCGCCTCCTGCGGGAGGGGGAGGTGGTCGGGAGGGCGTATCGACGGGGCCAGCTGGGCTCCAGGCTGGGCACGACCACTAACCCGATTCGTGACCTCAGGCTTCACTGCCTTTCCTCTCTGGGCCTTGGTTTCTCCACCTGTGAAATCGATGTAGTGCCAGCCCTGCCTACCACCTCATAGGCGTATGTAGAGGACCAGAGGAGATACGCAATGCACGTGGAATTGCTTTGTAAATATCACTGTGCCGCGTACACCGAAGGTGCCGTTTCAAAGGATGGAAGGAGGCAGAGAGGGGCGGGGTGGGGAAGACTAGAGCAGTCTCAAGGAAGAGTGAACATGAGTCTGGGTTGCCCCGACCCCAGGGCCCTCTGAATTGGGGAGCGAGGTAAGGAGTAAGATAGCGGATTTTCCTCCCCTTTGGAGAAAACCTCACCCCCTTTTCTGGGCTGCCCCTCAGGGTCTCCAACACCAAACTCCATGCTTCGAGTCCTGCTCTCTGCCCAGGCCTCTGCTGCTCGGCTCTCTGGCCTGCTGCTGCTCCCGCCAGTACAGCCCTGTTGTCTGGGGCCCGGCAAGTGGGGGGACTGGCCTCCTGGAGGAGGCCTCCATGCAGGCCCCGTGCAGGGGCTACAGCGGCTTCTGGAACAGGCGAGGAGCCCGGGGGAGCTGCTGCGCTGGCTGGGCCAGAACCCCACCAAGGTGCGCGCCCATCACTACCCCGTGGCACTTCGTCGTCTGGGCCAGCTCTTGGGGTCTCAGCCACGGCCCCCTCCTGTGGAGCAGGCCACACTACAGGACTTGAGTCAGCTCATCATCCGAAACTGCCCCTCCTTTGATATTCACACCATCCACGTGTGTCTGCACCTTGCAGTCTTACTTGGTGAGGAGGGTGTCTGGGGGTGGGTGGGTGTTAACGGAAGAGTAGAGAAAGAGCATAGAAGACCCGAGATCACTGACAGAATTCACCTCTCAGGCTCTGCCAGGAATGGCGCATACCCTGACACGCTTGCTGCCCCTCCCGTCTTCACAGCAGACACCAGGAGTCCAGCAGCCTTCGTTCCAGCTTAGCTAGGGTGCCAACCCTGATTCCTTCCAATACAGTGCTCTAGAAAGCCACTATAGCGTGTCACCATTGGCATGAGATGAGAACTCACTTGCCATCTTTGTATAAGGCCTTCCCCACAGACCGTCCTGATACCATACGTTCACATGGCGTTTCACCTTTCTCCAGTGTTTCCACTTACACTGTAGCAACCCTTCCAGTCCAGAACGTGGAGACGTGAGAGGTTGGGAATTCACCCACTGAACCCCAGGACTGGAGCAGAGCAGCTCTCCGTTACCAGGACTGCCTCCTCTGACCCTCTCCCTCTCAGGCTTCCCATCAGATGGGCCCTTGATGTGTGCCCTGGAGCAGGAGAGAAGGTTCCGCCTCCCTCCGAAGCCACCTCCCTCTCTGCAACCTGTCCTTCGCGGTGGGCAAAGATTGGAAGCTGCTCTGAGCTGCCCTCGTTTCCTGAGGCATCCACGGCAGCATCTCATCCGCAGCCTGGCAGGTGCTGGAGGGGACTAAAGGCAGGTGGCGGGGAGGGGCCGAAGAGGAGGCAGGTGGTGGTGTCTGGGCTAAAAGGTGTCGTCCAGATCTGGCCCGAGGGTCCAGCATAATAGGCTGTTTTTCACAGAGGCCAGGCCGGAGGAACTGACACCCCACGTGATGGTGCTCCTGGCCCAGCACCTGGCCCGGCACCGGTTGCGGGAGCCCCAGCTTCTGGAAGCCATTGCCCATTTCCTGGTGGTCCAGGAAATGCAGCTCAGCAGCAAGGTGGGATTACCTCCCGCCCTGCCATGCTCCTCTCCCAGCCCTCCTCAGGCACCGTGTCAGGCCCAGCCCCCCATGCAGCTTGACCGGCTGCTGCTTCCTGCGGCAGACAACCAGCTAGGCTCTCTGCTCTGGCCCCCGGGGGTTCGTCTTTGCTCACACCCTCTTGGCTTGTCCACCTACCCAGCGAGTATGCCTGGTTCTCTGCAGTTCTCCAAGCACTCGGCGCTGTCTTAGCTTCGTTGAGCCCACTCTTCTAAGTCTTCAGGGCCGGCCCCCACAGCGACGTCTCCTCTACTGGTTTGATTAATCACATGGGGCTCCAGACACTGGTTACGCTGTCAAACTTCTGGTGTGTACGCCGGGGTAGAGGGATCGTTCTGCCTTTACAGAGACAGCAGCTTGCAGGCCAAGCCTCCCCGAGGCTCAGCTTGTGGCGGATACCGGAGAACTGTTTCGTGCGGGGTGAAGGGCTGCTCTTCCTTCACAGGTGGTACAGAAGTTGGTCCTGCCCTTTGGGCGGCTGAACTACTTGCCCCTGGAACAGCAGTTTATGCCCTGCCTTGAGAGGATCCTGGCTCGGGAAGCAGGGGTGGCTCCCCTGGCTACTGTCAACATCTTGATGTCACTGTGCCAGCTGCGGTGCCTGCCCTTCAGGGCCCTGCACTTTGTCTTTTCCCCAGGATTCATCAACCACATCGGTGGTGCGCGGACAGGAGGGCTGGCTGGGTCCCCGAGGGCCAGCGGGCAGGGGCGAGTGGGGGTGGGGCCCCGCAGCCCAGCGAGCCTCCGGCCTGCTTTCCCACAGGCACCCCTCACGCCCTGATTGTGCGGCGCTACCTCTCCCTGCTGGACGCAGCCGTGGAGCTGGAACTTCCAGGATACCGGGGTCCCCGCCTTCCCCGAAGGCAGCAAGTGCCCATCTTCCCCCAGCCACTCATCACTGACCGTGCCCGCTGCAAGTACAGGTGGATGGGGCAGCCTGGGGGAGGGGAGGGGACCAGCCTGAAAGCAGCATAGAGTAGAAGAGCCAGGGGGACCCTGAACTGTCCATGCTCATGTGCCCTAAGTGGTCACGGGAGGGGACAGAAATGGGCCTCGGGACACGGAAGGCATGTGCCCAGGGTGGAGAAGCGTGCAGGAGTGACTTAGGAGGAGACTCTCGAGCCTTTCCAGATCGGTGTTTCCCCTCCCCTCTCAGTCACAAGGATATAGTGGCGGAGGGGCTGCGCCAGCTGCTGGGGGAAGAGAAGTACCGGCAGGACCTGACCGTGCCTCCAGGCTACTGCACAGGTGAACCCCGGGTGGGGTGGCCCAGCCCGCAGGGATACAGAGCCGTGGCTGGAAGCCAGCGGCCCTTTCTCTTCCTCCCTCCAGACTTCCTGTTGTGTGTCAGCAGCTCTGGTGCCGTGCTGCCCGTGAGGACCCAGGACCCCTTCCTACCATACCCTCCCAGGTCCTGTCCCCAGGGCCAGGCTGCCTCTCAGCCCACGACCCACGACCCGGCCCAAAGGTAAGGGGGGAGGGCGGAGGAGCCTCCCCTGCCTCTGTGGACAGCACCCTGAGCTATGGTCCGCCCCCCTCCAGGGTGGTGCTGATGCTGCGGGAGCGCTGGCATTTCTGCCGCGACGGCCGAGTGCTGCTGGGCTCGCGGGCCCTACGGGAGCGGCACCTGGGCCTGATGGGCTACCAGCTCCTGCCGGTGAGCGGCCCCTGCCTCACCCCGGGAGAGACTCCACGCCGTCCTTTTTCCCCTCAGCCCACGGGCCCTGTGGGTAACGTGCTGTCCTCCCCCCCCCGCAGCTGCCCTTCGAGGAACTGGAGTCACAGAGAGGCCTGCCCCAGCTCAAGAGCTACCTGAGGCAGAAGCTCCAGGCTTTGGGCCTCCGCTGGGGGCCTGAAGGGGGGTGAGGGGGCACACACGGGGCTCAGGATGACCCTCCGATGGGGGGTGGACGATTTGCACTTTGGCTTTCTCTGTTTCGGTTTCTCATTAAAATCCCTTTCCTTCCTCATCTTGCATCTTGTTTCTGGGACAGGGAGCGGGCTGGGTTCCCCCACCTCTTTTCCATCCGCGCCCCCTCCCCATACAGAGACAGAAAGCCAAGGATA
>NC_064816.1:157014841-157035616 GCF_023721935.1 Panthera uncia | reverse complement strand
GCTACACAGGCATGGGCATCTCATTGTACTCGTCCACACCCTCCCGCTCATCGAACACTGGCTCCGCCTCATTAGCATCCAGCTGTGGGGGTGGAGGGAATCGAGAAGGTGGATCCTGACCTCAAGCTGGAAGGGGACACCCCAGAGGGCGCCGGCAGGGCTGGTGGGGAGGGGCAGGACGCCTTACACATTTCATCTCTCGCTCGGTGAAGATTCGGGTGAGCACCACCATGCGGAGCGGCACTGTGAGGATGAGGATGAAGGGGAAGGCCAGGGAGGCGGCTGTGGACATGACCGCCCAGAGCAAGGCCAAGCAGAGCAGCTGCAGGGCTGTGAACAGGTGCATACGGAGGGTCCGAACCTGGGGGTGAGGCGGGAGGGGACACGTGAGCCCAGGCTTCTCCCCGGCCTCGGAGGGCCACCTGGCCCGCCACATTCAGGAGGCCCGCCGCATTCTTCCCTGCACAGGGGTGGGGATGGAAGTGCCTTCCTGGGTGCTTCCCAGAGCTACGTCTGTGCAGACTCAATGGCGGCTGGCCCAAGTGGGCAGATGGGGTGCCGGAGGGTATGACCCCCCCCCCCCCCCCGCACTGACCCGGAGGGGCAGAGGCACGGGGCTCTTCGAAGCAGGCTCTTACCTTCTTGACGTAGGTCACATCTGGGTGGTGTTTGGGGGGCATGAGCAGCAGGTGCAGCCGCTCGTAGAACTGGATCCCGTTAAGGGAGGTAACTCCCATGTACAGAAAAATTCCAAAGAGCACAGCCAAGGGGATCTGCCGGAGCAGGTCCCCAATAACCAAGGAGAGGCCTGGCGGGGGTGGCAGAGAGGGAGGAACGGCTGGCATCAGGGCTCCCCATCCTCAGAGACCCGTCTGGGAAGGGCGGGGGCAAGAGGTGGACGTACCCACAAGCAGGGCGACCAGCAGCCCTGTTACCCGCTGCTCCTTGACCTCCTGGATCTTGGGCTTGTCCCCAGGCGCCACGGCCTTGCTCATGACGGTGAGCGCGTTGGCGTGGGTGACGGAGCGGACAGTGGCGGCAGCCAGCCAGGGCAGGCCGAAGAGGGCACAGATGCCTCCCATGGCCACGATAAGCAGCAGGTCCAGGTGGAAGCCGGAGCCCTTCTGCAGCATCCGCTCCTTCTTGGAGATGATCAGCCTGAGTGGGGACAGGCACTCACTGACGCCCTGGGACCGGCTTGGCACAGAGCCGTGTCTTTCCAGAGCATCCAGCCAGTAGCCTCTGTCTGTTTTTGGAAGCTGGTGGTCCCTGCCCATCCCGTCAGGACAAGACCTCTGTCACGGAGCTGAGCCTTCCCCAGGCCACCCTCCCTGCCCTTCAGGACAGCTTCCGGTCCGTACCGCGCCCATCCCAGCAAACGTCAGTGGAACTTTCTATTGTCTACAAAATAAACTCTAGGGGCCAGCCAGGCATCCTGGGCTCCCCTCACCCAGTGCACCCATTAACTCCCAGCCTGGCTGGGGCTCCCTTCCGTGAATGATGTGGTTCCTGTCCACAGGGCGCCCTCCTGGCTGGGACCACTCACGTGGTGATCTGAGTCTCCATGAAAATGAGGATGAAGACCAAGATGGCGGGCAGCAGGCTGGCAACCATCATCCACACGGGGAAGGAGCTGTTCTCCCCCAGAGGGTTGATGACCCAGCCCCGCTTTTCTGGGGCTGTCACGGAGAATCCACTGGGCACGCTCAGCTTCTGCAGGATAGAGGTGGGCCCGGGGGTCGGTGAACCTTGGAGGGAGAGCCCTGAACTGCGACAGGCAGGGTGAATGCCGAGGGCCTGCTGTGGCAGAGGCCTGGTGTGTGCCCAGCTGAGAGGCAGGGGCTGGGCTGGAGAACATCTGGAGCCGGGTGCCAGGCAGCACCCCCTCCCTGCTGTGTGTGCTCCACCTTACCTGGGTATAGGTGTCCTCGATACTGTAATCCACAAGCACCATGATGAGGATCGCGATGGGCACCCCAAAGTCCCCAATCACCCGCCGCACCTGTGGGCAAGCACCGTGCTCAGGCCCCCGCCTCCCTCCAGCCGTGACTCGGTCACCCTTCCTGGCCCCCCGCTTCCACCTCCCTCCGGCATTTCAGCCCACACACCCGGCCAGGGAAGAACCGGCTGTTCTTGAATTTGCGCAGGAAGAAAGCGATAAAGAAGGTGCCGGCCATGAGCACCAGTGACAGCAGGGCCGTGTTGGGCTGGCCCCGAGGCCTCCCCTGCCCGGCTGGCACAGATGAGCTCCCATTCCCCGGCCCCAGCGTGGCTCCTGCCCCGTGCCACGTGGTGTTCTCGCCGCTGTCTGCCTCAGAGCTATTGGAGACGGAGCAGCCGTGGAGGGGGTGTTCCTGGAAGATCTGGGGAGAGGACAAAGGACTCCATCAGTGAAACTGGCAAGATTTCTGGGCCTGGATGTATGCTGAGCGGGGCAGACGGGATAGGGGATGGTGGGCCTGGCCTCACAGGGGTTGTCCTGTTGATCAAGAAAATGGCTGAAGTCGCCAGCTGTGAGCAAGGGAAACCGGGCATGAAGAGAGGGGCTCGTCTACTTCGGGCAGCTGCGGACTACAGAGGGGCAGAGTGCGGGGCGCAGAGGACCGCAGTGGCAGTCTCCTAAGCCTGACCCAGGCAAGGGTCTGGTGCCCAAGCTGGGACTCTTTGTCACCTTGGGGGCGTTTCTCTTTTATGCTTCTGGGTTGTCACTTCAACAAAAGGACATATTACTTTTGTTATTAAAGCGCGTGTGAGTGGGGCGCCTGGGTGGCTCAGTCGGTTGAGTGTCCGACTTCGGCTCAGGTCATGATCTCACGGTCCGTGAATTCAGGCCCCGCGGCGGGCTCTGTGCTGACAGCTCAGGGCCTGGAGCCTGCTTTGGATTCTGTCTCCCTCCCTTTAGCTCCTCCCCTGCTCACACTCTGTCTCTCAAAAATAAATAAAAAGATAATTAAAAAAACAAAAACAAAAACACGTGGGTTTTTAAGATTGACGTGCAGCTCCAGTATGTGTGTTGGTGGTGACAGGGAGGGTGGCGAGGGGCCAGGAGGAAGAACCAGCCCGTGCTCTGTGGGCTCCTCAGACAGCAGCCCAGGGGAGCTTCGGACAGCCTGGAACCTCACACCCGGAAGCGAGAATGAGAGACGGGCAGGATGTGGCCTGGCTCCCTCTGGTCCCGAGGCCTCACCCCTCCCAGCCCTGTTCTCAGCAGGGCCTGCTCACCTTAATCAGCTTGTAGAAGGTCTCGTAGATGAAGATGAGGGAGATGAGGAAGGCAAAGATCTCCTGGGTGAACCGGGAGACAAAGCGCACCAGGAAGCTCCCCTCCAGGGCCACCATGAGCAGGGCCAGGAGCACCAGCCAGAAGCCGATCCACACGCGGCCCACCAGGTACTCCAGGTTGTTGCTCCTGCAGAACTGGGGGGGGCGACCGGTCAGGTCCAGAGCCCGGGGGGCTAACAAGGCGGGCGTGTCGGGGAACAGGAGGGGCAGCTGCGGCGGGGCAGGAAGAGCCAGCCCCCAGGTAGCCTGCGGGCCCTTACCGAGAAGAAGGCCTCCTCAAACACCAGCAGGGGCCCAGAGAAGCCGATCACCAGCAGCGGCTGGGCCCCCAGCAGGCAGAAGATCACCCCCTGGAGCGCCGTGGACATGATCAGCTCCGACACCCCAATCAGGTCCTGAGTTTTCTCTCCTGGGGTGGCAGGGAGCAGCTCAGGAGCTGGCAACCAGGGCCCTGTGCGTGCCCTGCCCCCACCCGAAGCCTCTCCTTACCCAGCAGCCCCCCGAAGGTGATGGCAGGGGACAGGGCTGCGAAGTAGATGAAGATGACGGCAGCCAGGCACTGAGGGTCAAGCGCATCTCGGAAGTCACTCAGGTAGTGGGGATAGCGGCGCCGCACGTCCCGGATCAGGCCCCCAAAGGGCCGGCCCGTCCGCCGGAGGGGATCGTCTTCGACTGCGCCTGCCGCCTCTACCATCTGCAGGAGCGCTGCAGCCCAGGCCTCCGTCAGGGCGCCCGCCGCGGCCCCTCCGTGCTCACCCCGCTCCTCCACGTACACACGGACCCCAGCCGGAGCCCCCGAGCCCCCGCGGGTAGCCCGCTTCTCGCCCCTGGCCCGCACTGGCCCATACCCTTATCTTGGGCCGACTTGGGCTCCAGTCCCGCCCCCGTGGGCAACAGCCGGCCCTGCTCCTCTCGCTTCTTGAGCATCTGGCGTTGGAAGTGAGCGACGGATCGCAGCAGCTCCTCGCCCTGCACCTCCGAGGGCGGCAGCACCACGCTGCAATCCAGGAAGGCGTTGATGGCGGTCAGCAGGTCCTCCCGCTCGTCTGCCAGGTAGGCTGCCTCGTGGAATTGCTGTCAAAGCAGGCCGGGGACCGGTGAGGGCACGGGGCGAGGCCAAGGGGCCCGGAGCAGGGCCGGGAGAGACCCCTGGGGCGTCCCGGCGGGCGCTGGGGAGGGCCTGACCTTGTCAGACATGAGGGTAGAGATAGAACGGCCGATCTCGTGGTAGTCCATGTTGGCGCTGCTCGGGCCCAGAAGCAGGAAGAGGAAGCGCACGGGCACGGGTACCTCCAGCACCGCGTCCAGCTCCACGGCCTCCCGCAGCCGCACGAAGGCCATGGTGGGGCGGGAGAGGAACTCCACACAGCCTAAGGGCATGGTGCCATCACGGGCAGGAGAGGGCACGGGCCGCCCCCCGGCCCCTGGTCCCCAGCCCCAGGGTGGCACCGAGGCAGGCGTGGCCGCCGACACCCCTGTCCCCGAGACTCGCCCACATACCCACAAGGACCACCGTGGCCTCGGCGTTCTCGGGGATCTTCTCCAGGAGCTTCAGTTCGTGCTTGGACTTGGAGCGAGTGATGCCGGCTGGCGGGGCTGGAGGTGGCAGCTCCCGCTGGAAACACAGAAGAACGGAGCTCAGCCCTGCCGGCCCCAACCCCCACCCCGCCGCCCCACCCGGGCTCGCTCGCAGTCCCTCGGCCAGCCGTGGTGGCTGGGACCTGAACCAGGTAGGGCCACCGTTCCCCCTCACCTCTCGTTCCACCTCTAGCCGAGTGTCGGGAACGCCTCCGATGAGAGGTTCAGTGACATGGGGGTCACTCTCGGCCCCCTGGCCATGGTGATGCCCTAGCAGGGAGCCCAGGGAGCCGGCTGAGATGTTTCGAGGGAAGGAGAAGTCCTTCTCATCACTCGGGTGGCTAGAAGAGCAGAGGGCGGTGAAGGAAGGAGAGCGGTGGCCAGGGCAAGGGTCAGGCAGGCAGGGGCAGCAGTGGGGGGGGGGGGGTCTCACCTGTGTTTCAGCAGCAGGGCCCGCAGCACGTTGGCTCTGTCTTCAGCCTTGATCTGGTCAGAGATGACCATCTGCTCCACCACCTGGTGGGCCACCCCAGGCAGGGTCTGCTGGTCCAGGTCCAGAAGCACAGCCCCTGGAACAGGATGGCACAGAGGGGCCTTCATCCCCAGGCAAGAAACGCAGCCAGGGGGCGGAAGGGAGAAAGAACCAGGGACAAGGGGCCAGCTAGGTAAGCATGGTCCCAGGAAGGAGCGCTGGCCCAGAAATCAGCGAGCAGGGCTCCAGGCCCCAGCCCCATCACCTCTCTGACCTGTTCCTTCCAGCACTCTCTCCCACAAGAACATCGTGGGGCTCAGCAGAGGCCACCGAGGCAGGGCCCTCCCAGAGGCCCCTTCCAAGGAGCGCCCAGCCTCAACTGGGGCGCCCCAGGCCATCCACTCAGACAGGGCCACTTTTTTTGTTGTTAGAAAGTTCCTCCTTTCAGCGAGCCCCACGCTGCCTCCCCTAACATCCACTCTAGGGTCCTAGTTCTGCCCTCTGAGCGTGACACAGCCTATCTGTGGCCTTGAGTCACCTGAATATGTCACCCTCCGCCCCAAGCTCCTCGACTTCCCCAAGTCCAACAGCTGCTCACAGGACAGTTTCCAGATCTTTCTCCCAGTCACTGCTCTGAACGACTATTTGATACAGAAATGGAAGTCCTTTCAAAAGCGACCAGGTCATTTGTCAAGGTCACTTGCAGGAACACAGAACCAAAGAACGGACAGAACCAAAGACCCCTGAGCAGCCAAAACGGATTGCAAAGTCCTGTGACAAAGCACCTGCACTGTGGCACCTCATACAAAGCCTGCAAGCCTCGCTCAGAGCCTATTTACTCCTGGTTTTGAAATAATTCTGACAGAAGGTTTCTGAGTACCCAGCTGTATACAAATAGGCCTTCTGACAGCAACCGGGAGTGACTTCCCCAACAGGAAGGAGCAAACAAAGAGCAGAAATATCAGACCTAGACCTCAAGACTCCTGCATCTTATTTTTTTAGTGAAATTTACATAGCCTGTGGGGCCCCTGACTGGCTCAGTCGGTGCAGCATGTGACTCTTGATCTTGGGGTTGTGAGTTCAAGCCCCACACTGGGTGTAGAGATTACTTAAAAATAAAAATCTTTGGAAAAAAAAAAAAAAGAAAAAAATTCACGTAGCCCTATAGATTAGATCATTTCAGAAAAGTTTCCATCAAAATTCTTTAAAAACATGTCAGCATCCCAAACATACCAGCTTCAGTTATCTGAAAACATCACTTAAAGAAGCCATTTGCTAAAAATCCCAGATAACAGAGACTTGTGTCAATCCTGCCCTGCAATCACCAATGACAGAGCCCAAGAGGTGACAGGCTATATGACATCATGAGAAGAGAAGGCTCTGTCCTGAGCTCTGCTAACATCATACACTGTGCTGGTTAAGACAAATTTGGGGGGGGGGGGAGGGGGGCGGGGGTATGCCTGAGTGGCTCAGTCGGTTAAGCATTTGATTAGGTCATGATCTCACAGTTTGTGAGTTTGAGCCCCACGTCGGGGTCTGTGCTAACAGCTCAGAGCCTGGAGCTTGATTTGGATCGTGTGTCTCCCTCTCTGTCTCTGCCCCTCCCCTGAAAAATAAATAAACATTTGGGGCACCTGGGTGGCTCAACTGGTTAAGCATCCGACTCTCGATTTTGGCTCAGCTCATGATCTCGCAGTCCATGAGATCGAGCCGCACATCGGGCTCCACACTGACGGTGCGGAGCCCGCTTGGGATCCTTTCTCTCTGCCCCTCCCGCACTCGCGCTCTCAAATTACATATGCTTAAAAAAATATTTTAAGTGGCGCCTGGGTGGCGCAGTCGGTGAAGCGTCCGACTTCAGCCAGGTCACGATCTCGCGGTCCGTGAGTTCGAGCCCCGCATCAGGCTCTGGGCTGATGGCTCGGAGCCTGGAGCCTGTTTCCGATTCTTTGTCTCCCTCTCTCTCTGCCCCTCCCCTGTTCATGCTCTGTCTCTCTCTGTCCCAAAAAAAATAAATAAAAAACGATGAAAAAAAAAAAAAAATTTTTAAAAATAACACGCTGCAACTAAAAAATAATAAAAATAAATAAGTAAATAACCATTAGGAAAAAAAGAGATAAATTTGTGGGTTTCTGGTCCTCAGAGAACAGGCTTAGTCAACAAGATTTACCTGGGATGAGGATGGGGCGGGGGGGCAGGGCAGGTTACCATGGGCCAGGGTCCGGCGGAGCTCAAGGAGGCTGCGGAAGGACAGGGAGGCCACGTGGGGCTTCCCCCAGCGCTCCGTCTCTTCCTCCACATCCTCCTCAAATTTGATCCAGCGCGCTGTCTCCCGCCACTGGGGCTCCTGGTTTTTGTCCAGCAGCAACTCGTTGAGCTCCACAAATACCTTGGGATAAGATAAAAGGGCATGACAAGGTCAGAGCCGGCGGAGCCCAGCGGCTGTTCTCCAAGACAACCAGTGTCAGGGTGGGCGTGTGACCCGGCACGGGGCATGGCACGCGGGCACGGAGGTACATAGGTACAGAGTTCCCTCCTCTGTAAAATGGGAGTAGGAATACCCACCTCAAAGGCCTGTTATGAGGATCGAAAGAAAAAGTATACAAAACGCTCGGCACCGTACGTGACGTAGTAAATGCTTGATGAACGGTCACCACCCACGTCCCCCGACACTGGAATGTCCTATGCTTCCACGTCTACACGTTCAAAAACTGACAAAACTGACTGAGAACCACAGAAGAGCAGTCACCGCTGAGGGCACTGAGCAGAGGCGTGAAGGAACCGAGTGCGGAAAACGCTCTGTGTCCAGGGAGAGTTAGCCAGGTGTTTCCGTGTGCAAAAAAAAAATCACCGAGCTGTACGCTCAGCCCCAGCGCACCTCGCTGTATGCTGTGAGACCTCAATAAAAAGGTCAAAAAAAAAAAAAAAAATCCACTGGAAGGGGTGGGGTTCAAGACCAGAGCCCTGGAGCCTAAGATGGACAGCGTCACTAAGTAACAGTGATCCTGGCCAATCGCTGCCCCTGATTGATGGCTCGTGCCAGCTGGGCTGTCATCTTCACAGGTGTGGAAGGCCCAAAGGAGCACAGGTGACTGGATTCCAAAAAATGACACGTACTGCTCTACAGAGCCACCTCTGGCCCAAAGGGTCCTCAAGCTCCTCACTGCCAGCTGCCAGGAAATGGCCATGATATAGAAATGAACAGGGTCTAAGATGTGAAACAGAATCCTAACACCCAACTCAACAACGTCAAGGATTCTTGTGCAGTGTACAAGCTTCACAACTGCAGATGGCAGTCCTGGAGTTTGAAATTATTGCTGGGGCGAGGGCGGGGGGGTGGCTGTGGGGAGAAGATGGACAGGGAGATGACAGAAGAGCATGAAGTAGAGAACAGTACCTCGTGAGGCTTGTGGGGAGCCCGGGGCCGGGTCCGAGGCGTGGGGCCAGGCTCTCGGCCTTCCCGGCCACCCTGCCCAGACCCTTTGGCATTCTTCCGCACCAAGTGCCGACGCACTCCAGGAACGTCCTCGAACCGGTGGCCTGCAGGAGGCAGAGGAACGGTGTCAGGCTCCCCCTTTCTCTTACGCCCCGTTCCCACCAGCATGGGGCATGGCCCGCGCCCAGCACTCACTCTTCATGAGGTCTAGGTCAGCGGTGGCCAGCGTCTGGGCCTCACTCTCGTCTGTGGGGACTCGGGGCAGCAGAGCCTGCTCAGCCCCAGTCATGCTTCCAATACGCCTCCTCTCCTGCAGGTTGTAGCTTCGGTGCCCAGGCTGCGCTTTGGGCTGGGGGCGCCCGGAAGCTCCCCCGTCATCACCTCCTGCCGCGCCACTGGCCACAGCGGCCACCTCTTCCGCCGGGGCTCTGGACCCACAGAGCAGCCATGAGCGGGAGCCACACAGCAGGATCCTGGGAAGGGGACTCCAACCAGACCCCCGCTCCCGCTCCCCACTCTTGGTGGGTGTGGGCGTGGAAGAGTGAAGATCCCAGGAGCGGATGCAGCATTTAAATCTGGCCCTACCCTCTCCTGGCCGTGCTGCCAGAGCAATCACACCGGCTCCCTCCAAACATAAACTGCTCAGCAGCAAAAGAGAGCTCGGGCCAGCCTCCTGGGGTGTGGGGCAAGGTGGTGTCGGGAAACGCACCTAGTACAGCGCCCCCCGCCCCCACCAAGCACACCCCTCGCCATGGACTCATAGAGGGTCACGCGTCCAAGTTCCTAACCAAATGGAGTCAAGTACGTAAGAACGGGCCTTTAAAAGTATAGACGGCTCCCTGGAGGTCATGAGAACACAAACGCCTTGTCCTTACAGGTGCCAGCTTCTGCTCCTGTCCCCCAAATCAGGATGCCCCCTTCCTCTCTGCCACTGCCAGGGAGCCCAAGCCCTGCCACATCATCCTAAACGGCTCCTCCCCAGCCCCGAGCCCACGTCCCAAAAGAGTCCCTCCCGACAGGCTTTCTTCCCCAGTATCCACCCACCCCTCGCCCCTGGGCTCTCGGTTCTGTCTGCACCCCTGCCCACAAATCTGACCTACTTTTCCAACGCTACGCTCTCTCTGAGGCTCCTCCGCCTCCCACCGGCCCCTGGGCTGCCCGCCAGCTCGTGCCCCCGTGCACACGGCCCATGTGCTGCCTGCAGCCTCAGAGAGTCGTGGAGCACGCCCTTCTGTTCCCCGCAGCCCTTCACACTGCCTGGCACCCAGAAAACAACAGGTCCGTGATAGTGGTGACCTTGAGACCCAGGGCAAAGTGGTTTCCTCCAACAAGCCTTTTCGGGCTGACACCCCCAAACTCCAATCCCCCGCTGATACCGCATAAATCTGCCCTTCAGCACAGTAACTTTTCTGGTGCCACTTCCCAGGAGCGAAAGGGACTTCTCCTCATCTTCTCGCATCTTTGGAGCCCCAGGGGGTACTCGGAGGTTACGGATCCAACCCCTGATCCAGTGCTCGCTGCTCTACCCGAAACCACAGGTGCAGGAGACGCGGACGGGGGGTGGGGGGCGGCCTTAGCCTGCACACCTGTTCTGTGCCAGGCCAACCCACACTTAACTTTCATTCACACCACCCTTCGATTCCTGCAACCGCCTTGCGAGAGAGCTTCTATTCTTCTGCACACGGAAAGGCTGAGGCTGAGAGAGGTCGTACTTGCCCAAAGGGGCAGGGCTGGGATTTGAGCCCCCAGTCTGAGGATCCTGAGGATCCTGAGGCTCGTGCTTTTTTCTTCTTTTTTTTTCCCACATCACCTCACTGACACCAGGAGGGGAAGTCTCTGGGGACACTTACCCAGTCTGGGCCCCTCTGCTGGCCCGGGGAGCCCCCTCCTGGTGGGGCAGCGGTGGAGGAGGGGATGGACTGGTCCTCTCTGTCTTCCGGTCGGGGCCTTCATCCTCCTGGAGAAAGAACTGGAACAGGAATCCATGAGGGCAGGTGAGGCCAGGCTAGGGATCCCGGAGGCACCCCCAGGAGCCCTGCCCCCACTCACCTGCACCGAAGAGGGTGTGGAGACAGGGGACGGTTGGGTAAGTGCCCGGGCCCCCTCGGCCTCACTGGCCTCATCCTCATCTTCCTCCCCCTCTTCAATGGTGGGGGTCTCCCCGGTAGGGGAGGCTCCAGGGCGCCTGCGAGGCTTCCTTCCCAGGCCCTGGGGGGTCTTGCGGCGGCGGGCGTCCGGAGGCAAGTGGGCAGACAGCGGGTGATGGATGTGGTGGGAGGACTGGCGGTGGTCTACAGGGAGGAGGGGGCCTGGCTGCAGGCGAGGCGCAGCATCCCTCCCCTCCCCCGCCGCCCTGGTTCCTCCCACTAGGCCCCCCCCAGCCCCTCCCCTGCTGGACAGTCGAGCCCAGCGCCCCCGCTGCCCCCTCCCCGCTGCCCCCTCACATTCAAAGTCTTCCTCCCCATAGCTGCGGCCTGGCTCCTCTCCTCCTCGAGACCCAGCCTCCTGCAGGATCTCCTCAAACCGCTCCACACCCAGGGTGCGGTGGAGTTCATCCTCCTCCTGCTCGGGGAACCCAGGCGCTGCAGAGCCCAAGCTCTCTGGCTCTGGCTGTGGGGAAGAAGGGGTGGAGAGGACACACGGGGGCTCACCAAGGGTCGTACCCTGAAACCCCACCCTGTGCTGAGCTGGGGATCCAGGACCCCCCCACCAGCAGCCTTCCCCTCAAAGGCCAGGGCCATCTGCGCCTGGCACGTGTGCCTGTGCCCGTTCCGGTCCGTTCTAGGGCAGGTGCAGAATCCTGTGGATCCAGCCCCGAGGTAGGGCAGGGCGTGTGAACTGGCCAGTTCACATGGCTGCTGGTGAACAAATCCCCTCTGGCTGGAGAACAACTATCGAGCCTGAAAAGTAACTTCTGGAGGTGCCCAAGCTGACTGGCCGGGACTCTTCTGAGTCAAAGTGAAACCAAGCCCCTGGATAGGAATGCAACGCTTCACCTTGTCAGGAATTCCCCCCCCCCCCCCACCAACCCCAGCGGCACCCCACCGAGCCCAGGGCCCCTCAGCCGGCTCCTAGCCCCGCCTCTCACCCCCTCCCCCACCTGAGTCATACTGCAGGAGAGGAGCAGCGGACTGCGGTGGCGGCGATGCTTTGGAGAGCTCAGCCTAGCTAAGCAGCCTGCTGCCTAGCCACAGTCTTTGTCCAGCCCCCACCACCCCTGCCAGTCTCAGCTCCAAGCACCGCCAAATATTTGCTCTAGAGCTTCTGGACCTCAAGGGCATCGGGATCTCCAAGGGCGGGGTATGGAGCCCCCTCCGTGGCGGTGCCAGTGGCCAGAGCAAGGGGAGGAGGACTAAGAAGAAGGCGGGTCCTGGAGAGACACCGAGGTGGGGACAGGAGCAGCAGGGAGTGGCAGGGATACTGGATACAAGATACAGGGGTCGGGGGGCTTGCCCCCCCCCCCCCCCGCCCTGCCCCCGCCCATCTCGGCAGCTCTAGCCCGTTCCCCAAGCACCGGGCTCCACTCTCACCAGAATTAGCAACAGGAGGAAGGCGGCAGTAGGTGGCTGAAGCGAGTGAGCACAGGGAGCTACCCAGGGTGGGAACAGGGGGGTCAAGAGCCCCTCGCACCTGAGGCCGCAGGAGGAAGTCCATGGCAGGCAGGGGTGAACTCGGGAAGGAGAGGGAGGGGACCTGCCCGTGCCCCTTCCCAGTCACGTGCCCTGCTGGGCCAGATGACCAATAAGGGGCTGATTATGGCACTTGGGGTTAATCATTACACTCCTCAGGAAAATCAGGAGGGGGCCACGTGGGGCGATGGCCACGTGGGGCAGGGCAGGGCGGGCCTGGGTGGCACGTGGGGCCAGGGGCGGGGCTGTTGCTGCAAGCAAACTGCCCAGAACCACTGTGCTAGGGCGCTACTGCCTCTAAAGCTGGGTCACAGGGGGTCGCCAGGTTACAGACGCAGGGTCCCCAAAGTTCCTCTCTGAGGCTAAAGAACCTCCCAGGTCTTCAGGAGACAGCCTCCACTCCCTCCATGGGACTGGAAGTAACATGACCCCCCTCCAACCAATACGCATCCCAGACCCCAGAGACCCCAATAAGGCCAGGGGAGGATGGCAGCGCCCCTCCCCAATCCATCAGAGGCTCCCCTTCCTCCAGAGTCTGCCTACACACACACACACACACACACACACACACACACACACACACGCGCACACGCACACACAGACACACACGCACACACCCGTTTGATGTGGACCCTCCGTCAGAGCACCTGTGGCCGTGGGAGGGGCGGTGAGGTGGGCTGGGCAATACTCACAGTACAGAAAGAATCTGCGCCCGAGGCGGGGCGCCGGGGGGCGCTGCTCATGGCCAAATCTTAGCCCTTTTCACTGTCACTGCGGCTTTCAGGGCAACAAGGCGGCGGCATAACCTGAGCAGGGGGAGAGGACCGATCAGGTGAGAGCAGGCCTCCAGGCAGAAGTGCCCCAGCCTTGCTCAGCCCCCCAACATACACCCCGCCCGGGGAGGGGGGGAAAACAGGTCTCAGGAATTTCCCGCCAGCTGGCACTGAGCGGTCTCCCTGCGGCTCGGGATCCTCTAGACTAGGAAGGGTTTTAGGGTGGCCCTTAGAGGCCGGAGGGCAAAGAAAAAAGTTACTTATAGGAAGAAATGAGAAAAACAGAGAGGAGAGGACTGAGGCCAAGGAGGCCACAAAGGGCCAGGTGACTAAGGGAGTCCAGGCCCAGACCTCCAGAGAAGGCAGCAGAAATCAGGGTGGGGAGTGGAGGAGAGAGGGGGAGAAAAGACAGGCTCAAAAGGCAGAATCAGGAGCAGTGACTGGTGGCACCCGATGGGGGCTGACCAAGAGAGGAGTATCCTGGGGAGAGGCAGACACCCCGTGGAGCAGAGTGGGGAGAAGGAAAAGGAGAGACTGGAGGGAGCCCCAAACAGCAAGCAAGGGGGTGGCAGAGACACCAGACCCAGGGCTGGGAGGAGACACAGGACTGTGCCCCCTCCCCTGATGAAGTTGCTCCCTGGGGGGAGGGGCAGGAGCCCAACTCCACTCACTCAGTGGGAGGGAGGAAGGGAAGACAGCGGGCAGCGGGCACTGGCAGGACGGAGCTTTATAATGGGGGAGGGGCACGTGACGGACTGGGAAGAGGGTGGGCACAGAAACGCTGAGGTTCTGCCCTAAGGGGCAGTCCTGATCCCTCCCCTCCCCTAGGCGGGAGCCAGGAAAATATGAGTGTCAGGGCTGACGCCCTCCTGACTGTGACTGTAGGGGTGTCTGGGGAGGGCACTGTGTGTGCGGTGGGGAAGCAGAACAGTTGTGGTTAAGGAACCTGACCAGTGCAAACCAGGATACTCATTCCTAGTGGGGGAGGTGGGGGTGGGGGGGCACTCAAGGTTCTCCAAAGTAAAGCACTTAAGTTCCCCAGGGGGTTGGTGGGGGGGGGGGGGGGGGGGGGGGGGACACAGTGTCCCACTTAGGGCAAACTCGGGCATAAGACAGGTCAGTGGAGGGTCAAACAATATACATCTGGGGGGTCAGTCCAGGGTGGGGAGCCGGGAGCAACACATTCTTGGCAAGCACTCCCACTCAGCTGACGCTCTCCTCACCTCCCCCTAGCAGGCCTTCAGCCAGATCACGTCTGGTGTGGGGGAGAGGGGCACAGGGGAGGCCCCCCCACCCCCGCCTGAGAAGGGTGTGTGGTGTCTTGGGCACCTGCAGGTGCCCCACTCCCACTTCCAGGCTGTGCCCTCAGTGTACTCCTCCACCCCCCGCCCCCCACCCCCTCCCCGCCGGCCCAGAACACAAAGCAGCTTCTGTCCAGAGCATCGGTGCCGATAATCCGGGGTGGGGGCACATTCCGGGACCAGCCCCGACCGGCCCGGAGGATTAGCATCTCCCCCACCCCTGCCCAAGGGATTAGCACCCCGGACCCCCACTTGGGCATTAACCACCCCCCCAAGTGAACTCGCACATTCCACAGCTCTTCGACGTGTGGCTGGTGGGGGTGGGGTGGGGGCGGAGGGAGGAGGATAAAGTGGATTTCAGGCAGCGCCGCCCCCACCCTCAGCAGGGCCCCCCCCCCAAGACAGCCCCCCCCCCCCCCTCCCCCAGTCAGGTCCAACTCTCCAGGCTCATCTTTCCCATCCCCACCCAGGTGCTCCCTCTTCTGCCTGACCCCTTGTCCTGACCTGACCCGACGCCCCCTCTCTTCCCAGCTCCGCCTCCTAACCCGGAGGTCGGGGGTAGCGGCCTGGGGCTACCCCCAGGCTAAGGCACCCTGGACGGGCCTTAAGAATAGAGCAGGAGGTCTTAGGGAGGGGGTATCATCTGGAGCCCGCCCAGGAATTGGGAAGGCCGGCGGCGCCTCCCAGAGACTACCCTCTCCTGGTGGCAGGGGGCGCGGCACCCTCGATTTAGGTAACTCTAAAAAACGGACCCCAGATCCCGCTCCCGACCCACACTCCGCGCGCCTCCGCATCCTTCTCCCCAAGACCTCGCTTCCCCGCGCCCCAGTCTCCGCCCCTTCCTCCACTTCCACTCCCTCCCTGCTCTGAGTCCCGAGTTCCCCCCTTTCCTTCCCCCTCCCTTCCTCCCTCCGCGGCCCTGGCCCTCCTCCGCCGCCACCTCTCCGCTTACCCGCTTGCTCTGGACTTCGTGCCCCGGGGGTCTCGGGGTCTCTCCCCCCTTCTCCGGAGCCCTCGCGCGCTCCCGACGACTCCCTAGTGCCCACCTCGGGGCGCACCCCCGCCGCTCCCAACTTCTCCCAACTCAACTTTCCCCCGCGCCGCGGGCAGGCCAGCCCCCTGCGTGCGCGCCCCCCCCGGCGCACCGTGCGCGGCCCCGCCGCAGCGGGTAGGGAGGCGGGGAGCCGGGGCCGAGACCCGGGACGGAGGCGCGCTTCCAGACACCGCCCCGCGCTGGGAGCCCGGCGCCCCAGCGGCCACCCTCTCTCCTTCGGCTCACTCCCGTGAGGCCGCCGCCCGGGCTTCCCGGCACGGGACTTGAGCACCCTGAGGACGCCGTCTCTTGGCCGCATTAGGCACCTCGGGGCGGAAGGGAGCCCGCCTCACGCTGGGGATCCCAGGCAGGAAAACGGCGACACAAAAATGATCGGGAAATTCCGGGCGGAGGAACTTGAAATAGAATGCATCGGGGTCGAGATTCTCCCCCTACGACCCCCCTCACCACCCCCTCCCCAGTAATCCCCACTGCCTCCAAGAAAGGCCGCGTCTTTGCCTGGGGGACGGGAGGCGGTTGGCGATAGGGGTGATTGCTGCTGGAGGTTGGATTCCCATTACCCTGAGCTGACCTAGACTTTTCGAACCGGGTACTTGTGCCTCCAAGAGATTTCCCTGCGGCGACCTCCCTCCTCGAACCCTATTATAATCATCCCCTGCCATTAAAGATCGCTCTGTGTATTTCTGGCTTTCTCAACTCGATGATAAATTCTTCCAGAGGGGGAGTATACTTTTCTTTTTAAAATTTTTATATTTTTTAGTATGCCACCAGGTGAAGCACAGCATTGTGTTTGCCGAAAACGGTCTGATCTAAACGAGTTAATTAACAAATGTTTAGCACCAACTATGGTTTGGGTGCTGAGGAGTGCTGTTTGGGGCCGTTTTTGTCCAGTTCACAGCCCTCAAGAATGCAATCATGAGACAATTAGAGAGGAGAGCAAGAAAATCTATAATCAACTCCTTAAGGGATGAGGTCAAGGCTGCTGCAAGTATAGCATCTGTCTGTGCTTCTGTCTGTTGAGGGCGGTAGCCGACCTGCCAGTCCTCGGCCACACCCTGGTTGACTCCGGTGGGCCCGGGCTCTCCAGACTGGTATGGGGGGTGAGGGGGGACTCCCAGTGTTCCAGCCAGCTTGCCTTGGGGTGTCACAGTGTAGCAAACGGCTGGAGTCGCGTGGGCTCCGAGACGACACACGGGGCCGAGGGCAGAGAGGGGTCTCTGGCGTAAGTTAAATCCAGGGGCACACCTGCCTCTCTTCCCAGCCTTGTGGTTCAGCTGGTCCCTGTGAAGTCATCACCAAAACATGGCTCGGAGCCATTCCCCAATCAATCCTGAGGTCTCCAGATGGCCTGGGGAGAGGTGGAAATCCGTAGCGCGATTGTCAGGAGGTCGTTGGAACCTCGACACCATCAGTCGCGTCAGAGCGCAGCTATCCGGGCAGGGGATGCAGGCCGCCAAATCCCAAACCCCAAACCAGAGAGAGCGCCCCACCCCCACCCTACTGCATTCTGGATGTGTAGTCCCAGAGAAACCCTTTTCAAAAGAAGGTTGTGATCACAGAAAGGAATAACAAGAGCAGGGCACACTGGGAGCTGTGGCGCGACGGCTGTGAGGCCCGGAAAGCGGACACGCGATGCTTCCTGGGACTTGAAGTCCAAGGTTTTCCTCCGCGGTCGAACCGAGGCCCCGGGAAGCGACTGCTGCAGAGAACCTTCGCGCAGCCTGCTGGGAGTTGTAGTCTTTTTGTTGCCCAATGCCCGGGACATTGCTGGGAAACCTGCGTACCCTTAGTACTACACGGCCCAGAAGCCCTTGCGCAGGCAGGGGGGGGGGGAGGCGGGGCAGGGCCGGAGGCTGGGGTGCCGCCTCCTCTGCAACGCCGGGGCCGGAGTCTTAGAACCCAGGGCCCGTAGGGGTCCCCGCGGCTGCCGCGATGCAGAAATACGAGAAACTCGAGAAGATTGGGGAAGGTAATGGGATTACGAGATGTTCCTGCAAGATCTTCCTCTACAGACCCTTCAGCATGCCTTGCAGCCTGGCTCCTCTACCGTCAGCAATACCCACAGGCTCCGACCTCAGCCCTGACTGCAGCCCTGGCCCCGAGCTCCACACTCCTTGCGGACACCTGTCCTTCCCGTTAGCATTTCCCGCAGACGCCCCTTCCCAACCTTAGCACTTCCTGGAGACCCACCTGCCGACCTTAACACTTCCTGCATCTTCCACCCGTAGCCTCAGCACCATTTGCAAAACCTCACCCAGCCCCCAGCCTCAGTTCTCGATGCAGACCTCCAACCTCAACATTTCTGCCGACCCCCACTTTTCTCCCAGACCTGCCCACCATCCCCAGACCCTCCGGAAGCACCGCCTTTATTATAGACCTCCTTACCCTCGCAGCCACAGCCGATCCCTGCTGCAAGACACGCGTGAGCCATCTGTCTACAGGCACCTTCTCTGCCCCTTCGTCACTTACAAAGCTCTGCAAATGCTGAGCCTTTCACCCTCAATCTCTTCCTTTACTCGTCCAGACATCAGAAATAACGCACACCTGCGTTGCCTGCTCTCCTGACAGGGACTTCCTGGGGTGGGAAGGGTGTCCCATCTTTACCCTCGCCCCCGACCTTCCTGTAGGCACCTATGGAACAGTATTCAAGGCCAAAAACCGAGAGACCCATGAGATTGTGGCTCTGAAACGGGTGAGGCTGGATGACGATGATGAGGTAGGACTGGGACATCAGGGCTAGGGAGGGGGTTGGGGGCCCAGGTTGGGTGGGATGTGACTGTTGCCCGCCCGGCCCCCTCCCATGTGTAGGGAGTGCCGAGCTCAGCCCTTCGGGAAATCTGCCTACTCAAAGAGCTGAAGCACAAGAACATCGTCAGGTGTGTAGATGGGCAGGGTCCTCCTTGCCTGTGTGGTCAGTTGGAGGAGGGGGGCTTCAGAGACGGGCTGGGCTGATGCTGGGACCAGGGTTGGGCTGATACAGATCCCTTGGGGACCTGAGGCTGAAACTCGTGGACCTGCCCCGCTGAGTCCTCCCTCCTCCCTAGGCTTCATGACGTCCTGCATAGCGACAAGAAGCTGACTTTGGTTTTTGAGTTCTGTGACCAGGTGACAGGGGGACTTGGGGGCCTGTAGCCTTGGGGGAGGGTATAGGGGCCCAGACTGAGGTTAAACTCTGTCACGTTCCCCACCCCCATCCCTTTTTAGGACCTTAAGAAGTATTTCGACAGCTGCAATGGTGACCTAGATCCTGAAATTGTAAAGGTGAGGGGCTAGTGTCCTGGAGACTCACTGAGGCCAAGTGGCACTCTGTCTTCGGCGTATGCACTCTCTGGGCACCAAGTTCAGGACCTGAGCGGGGACACGCTGGGGTGTCGGAATGAGAAAACCCTGTCTCTACCCTCCAGGAGCTTTCCGTCTGAGCAAGCATCTTGACGTGGTCTCTTTGATCTGACAGTAATACTTTGATATCAGTGATACGATTTGCATTTGAGAGACGAGGAAATGAGAGTCAGAGAGATACGTTCGTTCACTCATTCATTCATTCACTCGTTCATTCATTCATTCATTCATTCAACAAACACCTATTGGATGCTTTGCTCTATGCCAGGCACTGTGCTAGGCCCGGGTGCCTGGCCCCAGTCCCAGAGTAAGCAGTGCTGAATGATAATACAGCACAGCATATATATTGATGGCTACGAAGTGTGTGCTTACCTAAGGCCAGTTAGGGGAGAGATCAGAGTGGGAGGGGGGGAGGCCCACCAGGCTGTAAGTTCTAGAAGGGTGGGGAGCAGGGCCCCCACATACATACCTATATATATGGGTACATAATACCTACCACCGTACAAAGCAGGTCCTCCGTAGCGAAGTGATGAGGTGGCTGAAAGATGGGCGGGGTTTTGAGGCTAGCAGAGGGTGAAGAGGGGAACGTGACCCACTACTGGCTGCAGCTTCCTTCCAGAAGGTCTGATGCTCTCCCCCCGCCACCCCTCTCCACCCCACAGTCCTTCCTCTTCCAGCTGCTGAAAGGCCTGGGATTCTGTCACAGCCGCAATGTACTGCACAGGGACCTGAAGCCCCAGAACCTGCTGATAAACAGGGTACCTCCTGGGGAGAAGGTGGGAGGTCAGGGAGGCTGTAGTCACTGGCTGGCACAAGTGATGGGGGGAGCTGGGCTGGGAGGCAGAAGAAGGAGGCCTGCCCTGGGACTGTTGAAAACCCCTCTCAAAGTCCCTTTCCATCTCCCGTCAGAACGGGGAGCTGAAATTGGCCGATTTTGGCTTGGCTCGAGCCTTTGGGATCCCAGTTCGCTGTTACTCAGCTGAGGTGAGCTGGAGGGGGGGGTGGGAGACGGGGGTGAGGGAGGGGGTCCCCTCTGAGCATCTTTCCGTCTCCTACTCCAGGTCCCACACAATTGTTTCCCCTCCTCACCGAGCCCCTCCTCCCCAGCCCTCTAAGCAGGGGGGTCGCTGTGGGTGGGGTCTTCTCCAGGTGGTCACGCTGTGGTACCGCCCACCGGATGTCCTCTTTGGGGCCAAGCTGTACTCCACATCCATCGACATGTGGTCGGCCGGCTGCATCTTTGCAGGTGACATGCCTGGGGGTCTGCGGAGCCACCGTCTCTCCCATCTGAGTGGACAGATCGGGTCTGGAGTGGCCCCTCTGGGGAAGGGAGTGAGGCGCTTGGGGCTGGGGATAGGACACACAGAGGGTGCCATGGGAATGAGGGGTTCTTCATACCCCACTGCACCCCCTAGAGCTGGCCAACGCGGGGCGGCCTCTTTTCCCGGGCAATGACGTAGACGACCAGTTGAAGAGAATCTTCCGATATCCTTCGACATTTCCCTTCACCTTGAGCTCTCTGAAGGGGAGTCAGAGGGGGCACCTGGCAGGCTCGGTCGGTAGAGCGTGCGACTCTTGACCAGGGGGGTCACGAGTTTGAGCCCCACGTTGGGTGTAGAGTTTAATTTTAAAAACATGAAGGGGAGTAAGGAACCTGTGGAGCGCAGAGTGCATGGCCTGGGCCAGGAGAGGGGGTGGCTTGGGGCGAGGGGATGGAGGGCAGACACCCCGGTGGGCTCAGGGCAGGGTTGAAGCTGTCTGCTGGAGAATGTGTGACCTGTGACAAGGAGGGCTCACTTGGGGGAGTAGCCGTGAGCGTGTTCCTCCAGCTGAGGAGTGAATCCTTAGGACGCAGGAGCCAAAAGCAGCGGGGGGGGGGGGGGGGGGGGGGGGGGGGGGGGGGGGGGGGGG